>NW_027513665.1:0-155584 GCF_048772815.1 Callospermophilus lateralis | reverse complement strand
ATTACTTGAAAGTATCATGAAGGTCGGAAGAAAAAATATATGTTGTGATTTAAGGAGAATATAGTTTTTTGGCAGCCTAACAACGCCTTTCATTGAATGAGTTATTCTCCAGTCTCTGCTTAAGGCTACATCAAGAGGAAACAAACCTTAGAGATAGAACGTAGAACTACTGTATTGTGTCAAGTTTCAAGAAGCTAGCACAAACCGTGTTTGATTTAGAGTTCGAACTGCATCTGTCAATATAGGAGAAAACAGAGTGAAACCTAAAAATTCAAACTGTTACTGCAAACGAATGCTTCAACCTAGGAGAACAAAACTTGGGCATCCAAGTTTGATTGGTGTACTGCTCATTACTTGAAAGTATCATGAAGGTCGGAAGAAAAGATATATGTTGAGATTACAGGAGACTGTAGTTTTTGGCAGCCTAACAACGACTTTCATTGAATGAGTTATTCACCAGTCTTTGCTTAAAACTACATCAAGAGGAAACAAACCTTAGAGATTGAACGTAGAACTACTTTATTGGTCAAGTTTCAAGAAGCTAGCACAAACCGTGTTGATTTAGAGTTCGAACTGCATCTGTCAATATAGGAGAAAACAGAGTGAAACCTAAAAATTCAAACTGTTACTGCAAACGAATGCTTCAACCTAGAAGAACGAAACTAGGGCATCCAAGTTTGATTGGTGTACTGCTCATGACTTGAATGTATCATGAAGGTCGGAAGAAAAAATATATGTTGAGATTACAGGAGACTGTAGTTTTTTGGCAAACTAACAACGCATTTCATTGAATGAGTTATTCGCCAGACTTTGCTTAAGGCTACATCAAGAGGAAACAATCCTTAGAGATAGATCGTAGAACTACTGTATTGTGTCAAGTTTCAAGAAGCTAGCACAAACCGTGTTTATATAGAGTTCGAACTGCATCTGTCAATATAGAAGAAAAGAGAGTGAAACCTAAAAATTCAAACTGTTACTGCAAACGAATGCTTCAGCCTAGAAGAACGAAACTAGGGCATCCAAGTTTGATTGGTGTACTGCTCATTAGTTGAAAGTATCATGAAGGTCGGAAGAAAAAATATATGTTGAGATTACAGGAGACTGTATTTTTTTGTCAACCTAACAACGCATTTCATTGAATGAGTTATTCGCCAGTCTTTGCTTAAGGCTACATCAAGTGGAAGAAAACCTTAGAGATAGAACGTAGAACTACTGTATTGTGTCAAGTTTCAATAAGCTAGCACAAACCGTGTTGATTTAGAGTTCGAACTGCATCTGTCAATATAGGAGAAAACAGAGTGAAACCTAAAAATTCAAACTGTTCCTGGAAACGAATGCTTCAATCTAGGAGAACTAAACGTGGGCATCCAAGTGGGATTGGTGTACTGATCATTACGTGAATGTATCATGAAGATTGGATGAAAAAATATATGTTGAGATTTCAAGAGACTCTAGTATTTGGAAGTTTGGCAACCCCTTTCCATATAAGTGTTATTCGCAGTCCCTGCATTAGGCTACATCAAGAGGAAACAAAACTTAGAGATAGAATGTAGAACTACTGTATTATGTCAAGTTTCAAAAAGCTAGCACAAACTGTGTTTGATTTAGAGTTCGAACTGCATCTGTCAATGTAGGAGAAAACAGAGTGAAACCTAAAAATTCAAACTGTTACTGCAAACGAATGCTTCAACCTAGGAGAACGAAACTTGGGCATCCAAGTTTGATTGGTGTACTGCTCATTACTTGAAAGTATCATGAAGGTCGGAAGAAAAAATATATGTTGTGATTTCAGGAGACGGTAGTTTTTTGGAAGCTTAACAACGCCTTTCATTGAAAGTGTTATTCGCCAGTCTCTGCTTAAGGCTACATCAAGAGGAAACAAACCTTAGGTATAGAACGTAGAACTACTTTATTGTGTCAAGTTTCAAGAAGCTAGCACAAACCGTGTTTGATTTAGGGTTCTAACTGCATGTGTCAATATAGGAGAAAACAGAGGGAAACCTAAAAATTCAAACTGTTCTTGCAAACGAATGCTTCAACCTAGGAGAACGAAACTAGGGCATCCAAGTTTGATTGGTTTACTGCTCATTACTTGAAAGTATCATGAAGGTCAGAAGAAAATATATATGTTGTGATTTCAGGAGACTGTAGTTTTTTGGCAGCCTAACAACGCCTTTCATTGAATGAGTTATTCTCCAGTATCTGCTAAAGGCTACATCAAGAGGAAACAAACCTTAGAGATAGAACGTAGAACTACTGTATTGTGTCAAGTTTCAAGAAGCTAGCACAAACCGTGTTTGATTTAGAGTTCTAACTGCATGTGTCAATATAGGAGAAAACAGAGTGTAACCTAAAAATTCAAACTGTTCCTGCAAACGAATGCTTCAGTCTAGGAGAACTAAACTTGGGCATCCAAGTGGGATTGGTGTACTGATCATTACGTGAATGTATCATGAAGATTGGATGAAAAAATATAGGTTGAGATTTCAGGAGACTCTCGTTTTTCGAAGTTTGGCAACGCCTTTCAATATAAGTGTTATTCCCCAGTCCCTGTTTTAGGCTACATCAAGAGGAAGCAAACCTTAGGTATAGAACATAGAACTACTTTATTGTGTCAAGTTTTAAGAAGGTAGCACAAACTGTGTTTGATTTAGAGTTCTAACTGCATGTGTCAATATAGGAGAAAACAGAGTGAAACCTAAAAATTCAAACTGTTCCTGCAAACGAATGCTTCAACCTAGGAGAACGAAACTAGTTCATCCAAGTTTGATTGCTGTACTGCTCATTACTTGAAAGTATCATGAAGGTCGGATGAAAAAATATATTTTGAGATTTCAGGAGATGGTAGTTTTTTGGAAGCTTAACAACGCCTTTCATTGAAAGTGTTATTCGCCAGTCTCTGCTTAAGGCTACATCAAGAGGAAACAAACTTTAGGTATAGAACATAGAACTACTTTATTCTGTCAAGTTTTAAGAAGGTAGCACAAACCGTGTTTGATTTAGAGTTCTAACTGCATGTGTCAATATAGGAGAAAACAGAGTGAAACGTAAAAATTCAAACTGTTCCTGCAAACGAATGCTTCAACCTAGGAGAACGAAACTAGGGCATCCAAGTTTGATTGGTGTACTGCTAATTACTTGAAAGTATCATGAAGGTCGGAAGAAAAAATATATGTTGTGATTTCAGGAGACTGTAGTTTTTGGCAGCCTAACAACGCCTTTCATTGAATGAGTTATTCTCCAGTCTCTGCTTAAGGCTACATCAAGAGGAAACAAACCTTAGAGATACAACATAGAACTACTGTATTGTGTCAAGTTTCAAGAAGCTAGCACAAACCGTGTTTGATTTAGAGTTCGAACTGCATCTGTCAATATAGGAGAAAACAGAGTGAAACCTAAAAATTCAAACTCTTACTGTAAACGAATGCTTCAACCTAGGAGAACTAAACTTGGGCATCCAAGTGGGATTGGTGTACTGATCATTACGTGAATGTATCATGAAGATTGGATGAAAAAATATTTGTTGAGATTTCAGGAGACTCTCGTTTTTCGAAGTTTGGCAACACCGTTCAATATAAGTGTTATTCGCCAGTAACTGCTTTAGGCTACATCAAGAGGAAGCAAACCTTAGAGATAGAACGTAGAACTACTTTATTTTTTCAAGTTTCAAGAAGCTAGCACAAACCTTGTTTGATTTAGAGTTCAAACTGCATCTGTCAATATAGGAGAAAACAGAGTGAAACCTAAAAATTCAAACTGTTCCTGGAAACCAATGCTTCAATCTAGGAGAACTAAACTTGGGCATCCAAGTGGGATTGGTGTACTGATCATTACGTGAATGTATCATGAAGATTTTATGAAAAAATATATGTTGAGATTTCAGGAGACTCTAGTGTTTGGAAGTTTGGCAACCCCTTTCCAGATAAGTGTTATTCCCAGTCCCTGCATTAGGCTACATCAAGAGGAAACAAAACTTAGAGATAGAACGTAGAACTACTGTATTGTGTCAAGTTTCAAGAAGCTAGCACAAACTGTGTTTGATTTAGAGTTCGAACTGCATCTGTCAATATAGGAGAAAACAGAGTGAAACCTAAAAATTCAAACTGTTACTGCAAACGAATGCTTCAACCTAGGAGAACGAAACTTGGGCATCCAAGTTTGATTGGTGTACCGCTCATTACTTGAAAGTATCATGAAGGTCAGAAGAAAAAATATATGTTTGTGATTTCAGGACACTGTAGTTTTTGGCAGCCTAACATTGCCTTTCATTGAATGAGTTATTCTCCAGTCTCTGCTTAAGGCTACGTCAAGACGAAACAAACCTTAGAGACAGAACGTAGAACTACTGTATTGTGTCAAGTTTCAAGAAGCTAGCACAAACCGTGTTTGATTTAGAGTTCGAATTGCATCTGTCAATATAGGAGAAAACAGAGTGAAACCTAAAAATTCAAACTGTTTCTGCAAACGAATGCTTCAACCTAGGAGAACGAATCTTGGGCATCCAAGTTTGATTGGTGTACTGCTCATTACTTGAAAGTATCATGAAGGTCGGAAGAAAAAAATATATGTTGATATTACAGGAGACTGTAGTTTTTTGGCAACCTAACAACGCATTTTATTGAATTAGTTATTCGCCAGACTTGCTTAAGGCCACATCAAGAGGAAACAAACCTTAGAGATAGAACGTAGAACTACTATATTGTGTCAAGTTTCAAGAAGCTAGCACAAACCGTGTTGATTTAGAGTTCGAACTGCACCTGTCAATGTAGGAGAAAACAGAATGAAACCTAAAAATTCAAACTGTTCCTGGAAACGAATGCTTCAATCTAGGAGAACTAAACTTGGGCATCCAAGTGGGATTGGTGTACTGATCATTACGTGAATGTATGATGAAGATTGGATGAAAAAATATATGTTGAGATTTCAGGAGACTCTAGTGTTTTGGAAGTTTGGCAACCCCTTTCCATATAAGTGTTATTCGCAGTCCCTGCATTAGGGTACATCAAGAGGAAACAAAACTTAGAGATAGAACGTAGAACTATTGTATTGTGTCATGTTTCATGAAGCTAGCACAAACCGTGTTGATTTAGAGTTCGAACTGCATCAGTCAATATAGCAGAAAACCCAGTGCAACCTAAAAATTCAAACTGTTACTGCAAAAGAGTGCTTCAACCTATGAGAACAAAACATGGGCATCCAAGTTTGATTGGTGTACTTCTCATTACTTGAAAGTATCATGAAGGTCGGAAGAAAAATATATGTTGTGATTTCAGGAGACTGTAGTTTTTTGGCAGCCTAACAACGCCTTTCATTGAATGAGTTATTCTCCAGTCTCTGCTTAAGGCTACATCAAGAGGAAACAAACCTTAGAGATAGAATGTAGAACTACTGTATTGTGTCAAGTTTCAAGAAGCTAGCACAAACCTGTTTGATTTAGAGTTCGAACTGCATCTGTCAATATAGGAGAAAACAGAGTGAAACGTAAAAATTCAAACTGTTTCTGCAAACGAATGCTTCAACCTAGGAGAACGAAACTTGGGCTTCCAAGTTTGATTGGTGTACTGCTTATTACTTGAAAGTATCATGAAGGTCGGATGAAAAAATAAATGTTGAGATTTCAGGAGATGGTAGTTTTTTGGAAGCTTAACAACGCCTTTTATTGAAAGTGTTATTAGCCAGTCTCTGTTTAAGGCTACATCAAGAGGAAACAAACCTTAGAGATAGAACCTAGAACTACTTTATTGTGTCAAGTTTCAAGAAGCTAGCACAAACCATGTTTGATTTAGAGTTCTAACTGCATTTGTCAATATAGGAGAAAACAGAGTAAAACGTAAAAATTCAAAATGTTCCTGCAAACAAATGCTTCAACCTAGGAGAACGAAACTAGGGCATCCAAGTTTGATTGGTGTACTGCTCATTACTTGAAAGTATCATGAAGGTTGGAAGAAAAAATATAGGTTGTGATTTCAGGAGACTGTAGTTTTTTGGCAGCCTAACAACGCCTTTCATTGAATGAGTTATTCTCCAATCTCTGCTTAAGGCTACATCAAGAGGAAACAAACCTTAGAGATAGAACGTAGAACTACTGTATTGTGTCAAGTTTCAAGAAGCTAGCACAAACCTTGTTTGATTTAGAGTTCGAACTGCATCTGTCAATATAGGAGAAAACAGAGTGAAACCTAAAAATTCAAACTGTTCCTGCAAACGAATGCTTCAGTCTAGGAGAACTAAACTTGGGCATCCAAGTGGGATTGGTGTACTGATCATTACGTGAATGTATCATGAAGATTTTATGAAAAAATATATGTTGAGATTTCAGGAGACTCTAGTGTTTGGAAGTTTGGCAACCCCTTTCCCATATAAGTGTTATTCCCAGTCCCTGCATTAGGCTACATCAAGAGGAAACAAAACTAGAGATAGAACGTAGAACTACTGTATTGTGTCAAGTTTCAAGAAGCTAGCACAAACCGTGTTGATTTAGAGTTCGAACTGCATCTGTCAATATAGGAGAAAACAGAGTGAAACCTAAAAATTCAAACTGTTCCTGGAAACGAATGCTTCAATCTAGGAGAACTAAACTTGGGCAGCCAAGGTGGGATTGGTGTACTGATCATTACGTGAATATATCATGAAGATTGGATGAAAAAATATATGTTGAGATTTCAGAAGACTCTCGTTTTCGAAGATTGGCAACCCCTTTCAATATAAGTGTTATTCGCCAGTCCGTGCTTTAGGCTACAACAAGAGGAAGCAAACCTTAGAGATAGAACGTAGAACTACTTTATTTTTTCAAGTTCAAGAAGCTAGCACAAACCTTGTTTGATTTAGAGTTCGAACTGCATCTGTCAATATAGGAGGAAACAGAGTGAAACCTAAAAATTCAAACTGTTCCTGGAAACGAATGCTTCAATCTAGGAGAACTAAACATGGGCTTCCAAGTGGGATTGGTGTACTGATCATTACGTGAATGTATCATGAAGATTGGATGAAAAAATATATGTTGAGATTTCAGGAGACTCTAGTGTTTGGAAGTTTGGCAACCCCTTTCCATATAAGTGTTATTCGCAGTCCCTGCATTAGGCTACATCAAGAGGAAACAAAACTTAGAGATAGAACGTAGAACTACTGTATTGTGTCAAGTTTCAAGAAGCTAGCACAAACTGTGTTTGATTTAGAGTTCGAACTGCATCTGTCAATATAGGAGAAAACAGAGTGAAACCTAAAAATTCAAACTGTTACTGCAAACGAATGCTTCAGCCGAGGAGAAAGAAACTTGGGCATCCAAGTTTGATTGGTGTACTGCTCATTACTTGAAAGTATCATGAAGGTCGGAAAAAAAATATATGTTGTGATTTCAGGACACTGTAGTTTTTTGGCAGCCTAACAATGCCTTTCATTGAATGAGTTATTCTCCAGTCTCTGCTTAAGGCTACATCAAGACGAAACAAACCATAGAGATAGAACGTAGAACTACTGTATTGTGTCAAGTTTCAAGAAGCTAGCACAAACCGTGTTGATTTAGAGTTCGAACTGCACCTGACAATGTAGGACAAAACAGAGTGAAACCTAAAAATTCAAACTGTTCCTGAAAACGAATGCTTCAATTTAGGAGAACTAAACTTGGGCATCCAAGTTTGATTGGTGTACTGCTCATTACTTGAAAGTATCATGAAGGTCGGAAAAAAAATATATGTTGTGATTTCAGGACACTGTAGTTTTTTGGCAGCCTAACAATGTTTCATTGAATGAGTTATTCTCCAGTCTCTGCTTAAGGCTACATCAAGACGAAACAAACCTTAGAGATAGAACGTAGAACTACTGTATTGTGTCAAGTTTCAAGAAGCTAGCACAAACCGTGTTGATTTAGAGTTCGAACTGCACCTGACAATGTAGGACAAAACAGAGTGAAACCTAAAAATTCAAACTGTTCCTGGAAACGAATGCTTCAATTTAGGAGAACTAAACTTGGGCATCCAAGTGGGATTGGTGTACTGATCATTACGTGAATGTATCATGAAGATTGGATGAAAAAATATATGTTGAGATTTCAGGAGACTCTAGTGTTTGGAAGTTTGGCAACCCCTTTCCATATAAGTGTTATTCGCAGTCCCTGCATTAGGCTACATCAAGAGGAAAAAAAATTAGAGATAGAACGTAGAACTACTGTATTGTGTCAAGTTTTAAGAAGGTAGCACAAACTGTGTTTGATTTAGAGTTCTAACTGCATGTGTCAATATAGGAGAAAACAGAGTGAAACCTAAAAATTCAAACTGTTCCTGCAAACGAATGCTTCAACCTAGGAGAACGAAACTAGTTCATCCAAGTTTGATTGCTGTACTGCTCATTACTTGAAAGTATCATGAAGGTCGGATGAAAAAATATATTTTGAGATTTCAGGAGATGGTAGTTTTTTGGAAGCTTAACAACGCCTTTCATTGAAAGTGTTATTCGCCAGTCTCTGCTTAAGGCTACATCAAGAGGAAACAAACTTTAGGTATAGAACATAGAACTACTTTATTCTGTCAAGTTTTAAGAAGGTAGCACAAACCGTGTTTGATTTAGAGTTCTAACTGCATGTGTCAATATAGGAGAAAACAGAGTGAAACGTAAAAATTCAAACTGTTCCTGCAAACGAATGCTTCAACCTAGGAGAACGAAACTAGGGCATCCAAGTTTGATTGGTGTACTGCTAATTACTTGAAAGTATCATGAAGGTCGGAAGAAAAAATATATGTTGTGATTTCAGGAGACTGTAGTTTTTGGCAGCCTAACAACGCCTTTCATTGAATGAGTTATTCTCCAGTCTCTGCTTAAGGCTACATCAAGAGGAAACAAACCTTAGAGATACAACATAGAACTACTGTATTGTGTCAAGTTTCAAGAAGCTAGCACAAACCGTGTTTGATTTAGAGTTCGAACTGCATCTGTCAATATAGGAGAAAACAGAGTGAAACCTAAAAATTCAAACTCTTACTGTAAACGAATGCTTCAACCTAGGAGAACTAAACTTGGGCATCCAAGTGGGATTGGTGTACTGATCATTACGTGAATGTATCATGAAGATTGGATGAAAAAATATTTGTTGAGATTTCAGGAGACTCTCGTTTTTCGAAGTTTGGCAACCCCGTTCAATATAAGTGTTATTCGCCAGTAACTGCTTTAGGCTACATCAAGAGGAAGCAAACCTTAGAGATAGAACATAGAACTACTTTATTTTTTCAAGTTTCAAGAAGCTAGCACAAACCTTGTTTGATTTAGAGTTCAAACTGCATCTGTCAATATAGGAGAAAACAGAGTGAAACCTAAAAATTCAAACTGTTCCTGGAAACCAATGCTTCAATCTAGGAGAACTAAACTTGGGCATCCAAGTGGGATTGGTGTACTGATCATTACGTGAATGTATCATGAAGATTTTATGAAAAAATATATGTTGAGATTTCAGGAGACTCTAGTGTTTGGAAGTTTGGCAACCCCTTTCCATATAAGTGTTATTCCCAGTCCCTGCATTAGGCTACATCAAGAGGAAACAAAACTTAGAGATAGAACGTAGAACTACTGTATTGTGTCAAGTTTCAAGAAGCTAGCACAAACTGTGTTTGATTTAGAGTTCGAACTGCATCTGTCAATATAGGAGAAAACAGAGTGAAACCTAAAAATTCAAACTGTTACTGCAAACGAATGCTTCAACCTAGGAGAACGAAACTTGGGCATCCAAGTTTGATTGGTGTACCGCTCATTACTTGAAAGTATCATGAAGGTCAGAAGAAAAAATATATGTTGTGATTTCAGGACACTGTAGTTTTTTGGCAGCCTAACATTGCCTTTCATTGAATGAGTTATTCTCCAGTCTCTGCTTAAGGCTACGTCAAGACGAAACAAACCTTAGAGACAGAACGTAGAACTACTGTATTGTGTCAAGTTTCAAGAAGCTAGCACAAACCGTGTTTGATTTAGAGTTCGAATTGCATCTGTCAATATAGGAGAAAACAGAGTGAAACCTAAAAATTCAAACTGTTTCTGCAAACGAATGCTTCAACCTAGGAGAACGAATCTTGGGCATCCAAGTTTGATTGGTGTACTGCTCATTACTTGAAAGTATCATGAAGGTCGGAAGAAAAAAATATATGTTGATATTACAGGAGACTGTAGTTTTTTGGCAACCTAACAACGCATTTTATTGAATTAGTTATTCGCCAGACTTTGCTTAAGGCCACATCAAGAGGAAACAAACCTTAGAGATAGAACGTAGAACTACTATATTGTGTCAAGTTTCAAGAAGCTAGCACAAACCGTGTTGATTTAGAGTTCGAACTGCACCTGTCAATGTAGGAGAAAACAGAATGAAACCTAAAAATTCAAACTGTTCCTGGAAACGAATGCTTCAATCTAGGAGAACTAAACTTGGGCATCCAAGTGGGATTGGTGTACTGATCATTACGTGAATGTATGATGAAGATTGGATGAAAAAATATATGTTGAGATTTCAGGAGACTCTAGTGTTTGGAAGTTTGGCAACCCCTTTCCATATAAGTGTTATTCGCAGTCCCTGCATTAGGGTACATCAAGAGGAAACAAAACTTAGAGATAGAACGTAGAACTATTGTATTGTGTCATGTTTCATGAAGCTAGCACAAACCGTGTTGATTTAGAGTTCGAACTGCATCAGTCAATATAGCAGAAAACCCAGTGCAACCTAAAAATTCAAACTGTTACTGCAAAAGAGTGCTTCAACCTAGGAGAACAAAACATGGGCATCCAAGTTTGATTGGTGTACTTCTCATTACTTGAAAGTATCATGAAGGTCGGAAGAAAAAATATATGTTGTGATTTCAGGAGACTGTAGTTTTTTGGCAGCCTAACAACGCCTTTCATTGAATGAGTTATTCTCCAGTCTCTGCTTAAGGCTACATCAAGAGGAAACAAACCTTAGAGATAGAATGTAGAACTACTGTATTGTTTCAAGTTTCAAGAAGCTAGCACAAACCTGTTTGATTTAGAGTTCGAACTGCATCTGTCAATATAGGAGAAAACAGAGTGAAACGTAAAAATTCAAACTGTTTCTGCAAACGAATGCTTCAACCTAGGAGAACGAAACTTGGGCTTCCAAGTTTGATTGGTGTACTGCTTATTACTTGAAAGTATCATGAAGGTCGGATGAAAAAATAAATGTTGAGATTTCAGGAGATGGTAGTTTTTTGGAAGCTTAACAACGCCTTTTATTGAAAGTGTTATTAGCCAGTCTCTGCTTAAGGCTACATCAAGAGGAAACAAACCTTAGAGATAGAACCTAGAACTACTTTATTGTGTCAAGTTTCAAGAAGCTAGCACAAACCATGTTTGATTTAGAGTTCTAACTGCATTTGTCAATATAGGAGAAAACAGAGTAAAACGTAAAAATTCAAAATGTTCCTGCAAACAAATGCTTCAACCTAGGAGAACGAAACTAGGGCATCCAAGTTTGATTGGTGTACTGCTCATTACTTGAAAGTATCATGAAGGTCGGAAGAAAAAATATAGGTTGTGATTTCAGGAGACTGTAGTTTTTTGGCAGCCTAACAACGCCTTTCATTGAATGAGTTATTCTCCAATCTCTGCTTAAGGCTACATCAAGAGGAAACAAACCTTAGAGATAGAACGTAGAACTACTGTATTGTGTCAAGTTTCAAGAAGCTAGCACAAACCTTGTTTGATTTAGAGTTCGAACTGCATCTGTCAATATAGGAGAAAACAGAGTGAAACCTAAAAATTCAAACTGTTCCTGCAAACGAATGCTTCAGTCTAGGAGAACTAAACTTGGGCATCCAAGTGAGATTGGTGTACTGATCATTACGTGAATATATCATGAAGATTGGATGAAAAAATATATGTTGACATTTCAGGAGACTCTCGTTTTTCGAAGATTGGCAACCCCTTTCAATATAAGTGTTATTCGCCAGTCCGTGCTTTAGGCTACAACAAGAGGAAGCAAACCTTAGAGATAGAACGTAGAACTACTTTATTTTTTCAAGTTTCAAGAAGCTAGCACAAACCTTGTTTGATTTAGAGTTCGAACTGCATCTGTCAATATAGGAGGAAACAGAGTGAAACCTAAAAATTCAAACTGTTCCTGGAAACGAATGCTTCAATCTAGGAGAACTAAACATGGGCTTCCAAGTGGGATTGGTGTACTGATCATTACGTGAATGTATCATGAAGATTGGATGAAAAAATATATGTTGAGATTTCAGGAGACTCTAGTGTTTGGAAGTTTGGCAACCCCTTTCCATATAAGTGTTATTCGCAGTCCCTGCATTAGGCTACATCAAGAGGAAACAAAACTTAGAGATAGAACGTAGAACTACTGTATTGTGTCAAGTTTCAAGAAGCTAGCACAAACTGTGTTTGATTTAGAGTTCGAACTGCATCTGTCAATATAGGAGAAAACAGAGTGAAACCTAAAAATTCAAACTGTTACTGCAAACGAATGCTTCAGCCGAGGAGAAAGAAACTTGGGCATCCAAGTTTGATTGGTGTACTGCTCATTACTTGAAAGTATCATGAAGGTCGGAAAAAAAATATATGTTGTGATTTCAGGACACTGTAGTTTTTTGGCAGCCTAACAATGCCTTTCATTGAATGAGTTATTCTCCAGTCTCTGCTTAAGGCTACATCAAGACGAAACAAACCTTAGAGATAGAACGTAGAACTACTGTATTGTGTCAAGTTTCAAGAAGCTAGCACAAACCGTGTTGATTTAGAGTTCGAACTGCACCTGACAATGTAGGACAAAACAGAGTGAAACCTAAAAATTCAAACTGTTCCTGGAAACGAATGCTTCAATTTAGGAGAACTAAACTTGGGCATCCAAGTTTGATTGGTGTACTGCTCATTACTTGAAAGTATCATGAAGGTCGGAAAAAAAATATATGTTGTGATTTCAGGACACTGTAGTTTTTTGGCAGCCTAACAATGCCTTTCATTGAATGAGTTATTCTCCAGTCTCTGCTTAAGGCTAAATCAAGATGAAACAAACCTTAGAGATAGAACGTAGAACTACTGTATTGTGTCAAGTTTCAAGAAGCTAGCACAAACCGTGTTGATTTAGAGTTCCAACTGCATCTGTCAATATAGGAGAAAACAGAGTGAAACCTAAAAATTCAAACTGTTCCTGGAAACGAATGCTTCAATCTAGGAGAACTAAACTTGGGCATCCAAGTGGGATTGGTGTACTGATCATTACGTGAATGTATCATGAAGATTGGATGAAAAAATATATGTTGAGATTTCAGGAGACTCTAGTGTTTGGAAGTTTGGCAACCCCTTTCCATATAAGTGTTATTCGCAGTCCCTGCATTAGGCTACATCAAGAGGAAAAAAAATTAGAGATAGAACGTAGAACTACTGTATTGTGTCATGTTTCAAGAAGCTAGCACAAACCTTGTTGATTTAGAGTTCGAACTGCATCTGTCAATATAGGAGAAAACAGAGTAAAACCTAAAAATTCCAACTGTTACTGCAAACGAATGCTTCAACCTAGGAGAACGAAACTTGGGCATCCAAGTTTGATTGGTGTACTGCACATTACTTGAAAGTATCATGAAGGTCGGAAGAAAAAATATACGTTGTGATTTCAGGAGACTGTAGTTTTTTGGCAGCTTAACAACGCCTTTCATTGAATGAGTTATTCTCCAGTCTCTTCTTAAGGCTACATCAAGAGGAAACAAACCTTAGAGATAGAAGGTAGAACTTCTGTATTGTGTCAAGTTTCAAAAAGCTGGCACAAACAGTGTTTCATTTAGAGTTCGAACTGCATCTGTCAATATAGGAAATAACAGAGTGAAACGTAAAAATTCAAACTGTCTCTGCAACCGAATGCTTCAACCTAGGAATACGAAACTTGGGCATCCAAGTTTGATTGGTGTACTGCTTATTACTTGAAAGTATCATGAAGGTCGGATGAAAAAATATATTTTGAGATTTCAGGAGATGGTAGTTTTTGGAAGCTTAACAACGCCTTTCATTGAAAGTGTTATTCGCCAGTCTCTGCTTAAGGCTACATCAAGAGGAAACAACCTTAGGGATAGAACGTAGAATACTTTATTGTGTCAAGTTTCAAGAAGCTAGCACAAACCGTGTTTGATTTAGGTTCTAACTGCATGTGTCAATATAGGAGAAACAGAGTGAAACGAAAAAATTCAAACTGTTCCTGCAAATAAATGCTTCAAACTAGGAGAACGAAACTTGGGCATCCAAGTTTGATTGGTGTACTGCTCATTACTTGAAACTATCATGAATGTCGGAAGAAAAAATATATGTTGTGATTTCAGGAGACTGTAGTTTTTTGGCAGCCTAACAACGCCTTTCATTGAATGAGTTATTCTCCAGTCTCTGCTTAAGTCTACATCAAGAGGACACAAACCTTAGAGATAGAACGTAGAACTACTGTATTGTGTCAAGTTTCAAGAAGATAGCACACACCGTGTTTGATTTAGAGTTCGAACTGCATCTGTCAATATAGGAGAAAACAGAGTGAAACCTAATAATTCAAACTGTTCCTGGAAAGGAATGCTTCAATCTAGGAGAACTAAACTTGGGCATCCAAGTGGGATTGGTGTACTGATCATTACGTGAATGTATCATGAAGATTTTATGAAAAAATATATGTTGAGATTTCAGGAGACTCTAGTGTTTGGAAGTTTTGCAACCCCTTTCCATATAAGTGTTATTCGCTGTCCCTGCATTAGGCTACATCAAGAGGAAACAAAAACTTAGAGATAGAACGTAAAACTACTGTTTTGTGTCAAGTTTCAAGAAGCTAGCACAAACTGTGTTTGATTAGAGTTCGAACTGCATCTGTCAATATAGCAGAAAACAGAGTGAAACCTAAAAATTCAAACTGTTACTGCAAACGAATGCTTCAACCTAGGAGAACGAATCTTGGGCATCCAAGTTTGATTGGTGTACTGCTCATTTCTGAAAGTATCATGAAGGTCGGAAAAAAAAATATGTGTTGAGATTTCAGGAGACTCTCATTTTCGAAGTTTGGCAACCCCTTTCAATATAAGTGTTATTCGCCAGTCCCTGCTTTAGGCTATATCAAGAGGAAGCAAACCTTAGAGATAGAACGTAGAACTACTTTATTTTTCAAGTTTCAAGAAGCTAGCACAAACCTTGTTTTATTTAGAGTTCGAACTGCATCTGACAATATAGGAGAAAACAGAGTGAACCTAAGAATTCAAACTGTTCCTGGAAACGAATGCTTCAATCAAGGAGAACTAATCTTGGGCATCCAAGTGGGATTGGTGTACTGATCATTACGTGAATGTATCATGAAGATTTTATGAAAAAATATATGTTGAGATTTCAGGAGACTCTAGTGTTTGGAAGTTTGGCAACCCCTTTCCATGTAAGTGTTATTCGCAGTCACTGCATTAGGCTACATCAAGAGGAAACAAAACTTAGTGATAGAACGTAGAACCACTGTATTGTGTCAAGTTTCAAGAAGCTAGTACAAACCGTGTTTGATTTAGAGTTCGAACTGCATCTGTCAATATAGGAGAAAACAGAGTGAAACGTAAAAATTCAAACTGTTTCTGCAAACGAATGCTTCAACCTAGGAGAACGAAACTTGGGCATCCAAGTTTGATTGGTGTACTGCTCATTACTTGAAAGTATCATGAAGGTTGGAAGAAAAAATATATGTTGAGATTACAGGAGACTGTAGTTTTTTGCCAACCTAACAACGCCTTTCATTGAATGAGTTATTCACCAGTCTTTGCTTAAGACTACATCAAGAGGAAACAAACTCAGAGATAGAACGTAGAACTACTGTATTGTGTCAAGGTTAAGAAGCTAGCACAAACCGTGTTGATTTAGAGTTCGAACTGCATCTGTCAATATAGGAGAAAACAGAGTGAAACCTAAAAATTCAAACTGTTACTGCAAACGAATGCTTCAACCTAGAAGAACTATATAAGGGCTTCCAAGTTTGATTCGTGTACTGGTCATTACTTGAAAGTATCATGAAGGTCGGAAGAAAAAATATATGTTGAGATTACAGGAGATGTTGTTTTTTGGCAACCTAACAACGCATTTCATTGAATGAGTTATTCGCCAGTCTTTGCTTAAGCGACATCAAGAGGAAACAAACCTTAGAGATAGAACGTAGAACTACTGTATTGTGTCAAGTTTCAAGAAGCTAGCACAAACCGTGTTGATTTAGAGTTCGAACTGCATCTGTCAGTATAGGAGAAACAGAGTGAAACCTAAAATTCAACTGTTCCTGGAAACGAATGCTTCACTCTAGGAGAACTGAACTTGGGCATCCAAGTGGGATTGGTGTACTGATCATTACGTGAATGTATCATAAATATTGGATGAAAAATATATGTTGAGATTTCCGGAGACTCTAGTTTTGGAAGTTTGGCAACCCTTTCAATATAAGTGTTATTTGCCAGTCCCTGCTTTAGGCTACATCCAGAGGAAGCAAACCTTAGAGATAGAACGTAGAACTACTTTATTTTGTCAAGTTTCCAGAAGGTAGCACAAACCTTGTTTGATTTAGAGTTTGAACTATATTTTCAATATAGGAGAAACAGAGTGAAACCTAAAATTCAAACTGTTCTGGATACGAATGCTTCAATCTAGGAGAACTAAACTTGGGCATCCAAGTGGGATTGGTGTACTGACCCTTACGTGAATGTATCCAGAAGATTGGATGAAAAAATATATGTTGAGATTTCAGGAGACTCTAGTGTTTGGAAGTTTGGCAACCCCTTTCCATATAAGTGTTATTCGCAGTCCCTGCATTAGGCTACATCAAGAGGAAACAAAACTTAGAGATAGAACGTAGAACTACTGTATTGTGTCAAGTGCCAAGAGGCTAGCACAAAGTGTGTTTGATTTAGAGATCGAACTGCATCTGTCAATATAGGAGAAAACAGAATGAAACCTAAAAATTCAAACTGTTACTGCAAACGAATGCTTCAACCTAGGAGAACGAAACTTGGGCATCCAAGTTTGATTGGTGTACTGCTCATTACTTGAAAGTATCATGAAGCTCGGAAGAAAAAATATATGTTGTGATTTCAGGAGACTGCAGTTTTTTGGCAGCCTAACAACGCCTTTCATTGAATGAGTTATTCTCCAGTCTCTGCTTAAGGCTACATCAAGAGGAAACAAACCTTAGAGATAGAACGTAGAACTACTGTATTGTGTCAAGTTTCAAGACACTAGCACAAACCGTGTTGATTCGAGTTCGAACTGCAACTGTCAATATAAGAGAAAACAGAGTGAAACCTAAAAATTCAAACTGTTACTGCAAACGAATGCCTCAACCTAGGAGAACGAAACTTGGGCATCCAAGTTTGATTGGTGTACTGCTCATTACTTGAAAGTATCATGAAGTTCGGAAGAAAAAATATATGTTGTGATTTCAGGAGACTGTAGTTTTTTGGCAGCCTAACAACGCCTTTCATTGAATGAGTTATTCTCCAGTCTCTGCTTAAGGCTACATCAAGTGAAACAAACCTTAGAGATAGAAAGTAGAACTACTGTATTGTGTCAAGTTTCAAGAAGCTAGCACAAACCCTGTTGATTTAGTGTTCGTACTGCATCTGTCAATATATAAGAAAACAGAGTGAAACCTAAAAATTCAAACTGTTCCTGGAAACGAATGCTTCAAACTAGGAGAACTAAACTTGGACATCCAAGTGGGAATGGTGTACTGATCATTACGTGAATGTATCATGAAGATTGGATTAAAAAATATATGTTGAGATTTCAGGAGACTCTAGTGTTTGGAAGTTTGGCAACCCCTTTCCATATAAGTGTTATTCGCAGTCCCTGCATTAGGCTACATCAAGAGGAACCAAACCTTAGAGATAAAACGTAGAACTACTGTATTGTGTCAAGTTTCACGAAGCTAGCACAAACCGTGTTTTATTTAGAGTTTGAACTGCATCTGTCAATATAGGAGAAAACAGAGTGAAACCTAAAAATTCAAACTGTTCCAGCAATCGAATGCTTCAACGTAGGAGAACAAATCTTGGGCATCCAAGTTTGATTGGTGTACTGCTCATTACTTGAAATTATCATGAAGGTCGGATGAAAAAAATATATGTTGAGATTTCAGGAGATGGTAGTTTTATGGAAGCTTAGCAATGCCTTTCATTGAAATTGTTATTCGCCAGTCTCCGCTTAAGGCTACATCAAGAGGAAACAAACCTTAGGGATAGAACGTAGAACTACTTTATTGTGTCAAGTTTCAAGAAGCTAGCACAAACCGTGTATGATTTAGAGTTCTAACTGCATCTGTCAATATAGGAGAAAACAGAGTGAAACCTGTAAATTCAAAGTGTTCCTGCAAACGAATTCTTCAATCTAGGAGAACAAAACTTGGGCATCCAAGTGGGATTCGTGTACTGATCATTACGTGAATGTATCATGAAAATTGGATGAAAAAAATATATGTTGAGATTTCAGGAGACACTCGTTTTTGGAAGTTTGGCAATCCCTTTCAATATAAGTGTTATTTGCCAGTCCATACTTTAGGCTACATCAAGAGGAAACAAACCTTAGAGATAGAACGTAGAACTACTGTATTGTGTCCAGTTTCAAGAAGCTAGCACAAACCGTGTTTGATTTAGAGTTCTAACTGCATGTGTCAATATAGGAGAAAACAGAGTGAAACCTAAAAATTCAAACTGTTCCTGCAAACGAATGCTTCAGTCTAGGAGAACAAAACTTGGGCATCCAAGTGGGATTGGTGTACTGATCATTAAGTGAATGTATCATGAAGATTGGATGAAAAAATATATGTTGAGATTTCAGGAGACTCTCGTTTTTCGAAGTTTGTCAACCCCTTTCAATATAAGTGTTATTCGCCAGTCCCTGCTTTAGGCTACATCAAGAGGAAGCAAACCTTAGAGATAGAACGTAGAACTAGTTTATTTTTTCAGTTTCAAGAAGCTAGCACAAACCTTGTTTGATTTTGAGTTCGAACTGCATCTGTCAATGTAGGAGAAAACAGAGTGAAACCTAAAAATTCAAACTGTTACTGCAAACGAATGCTTCAACCTAGGAGAACAAAACTTGGGCATCCAAGTTTGATTGGTGTACTGCTCATTACTTGAAAGTATCATGAAGGTCGGAAGAAAAAATATATGTTGAGATTACAGAAGACTGTAGTTTTTTGGCAGCCTAACAATGCCTTTCATTGAATGAGTTATTCACCAGTTTTTGCTTAAGACTACATCAAGAGGAAACAAACCTTAGAGATAGAACTTAGAACTACTGCATTCTGTCAAGTTTCAAGAAGCTAGCACATACCGTGTTTGATTTAGACTTTGAACTATATTTGTCAATATAAGAGAAAACAGATTGAAACCTGAAAATTCAAACTGTTCCTGCAAACGAATGCTTCAACGTAGGAGAACGAAACTTGAGCATCCAAGTTGGATTGGTGTACTGATCATTACTTCAGAGTATCATGAAATTGGATGAAAAAAATATATGTTGAGATTTCAGGAGACTCTAGTTTTGGAAGTTTGGCAACCCCTTTCAATATAAGTGTTATTCGCCAGTCCCTGCATTAGGCTACATCAAGAGGAAGCAAACCTTAGAGATAGAACGTAGAACTACTGTATTGTGTCAATTTCACGAAGCTAGCACAAACCGTGTTTGATTTAGAGTTCGAACTGCATGTTTCAATATAGGAGAAAACAGAGTGAAACCTAAAAATTCAAACTGTTCCTGCAAACGAATGCTTCAACCTAGGAGAAGGAAACTAGGGCATCCAAGTTTGATTGGTGTACTGCTCATTACTTGAAAGTATCATGAAGGTCGGAAGAAAAAATATATGTTGTGATTTCAGGAGACTGTAGTTTTTTGGCAGCCTAACAACGCCTTTCATTGAATGAGTTATTCTCCAGTCTCTGCTTAAGGCTACATCAAGAGGAAACAAACCTTAGAGATAGAACGTGAGAACTACTGTATTGTGTCAAGTTTCAAGACGCTAGCACAAACCATGTTGATTTCGAGTTCGAACTGCAACTGTCAATATAGGAGAAAACAGAGTGAAACCTAAAAATTCAAACTGTTACTGCAAATGAATGCTTCAACCTAGGAGAACGAAACTTGGGCATCCAAGTTTGATTGGTGTACTGCTCATTACTTGAAAGTATTATGAAGGTCGGAAGAAAAAATATATGTTGTGATTTCAGAAGACTGTAGTTTTTTGGCAGCCTAACAACGCCTTTCATTGAATGACTTATTCTCCAGTCTCTGCTTAAGGCTACATCAAGTGAAACAAACCTTAGAGATAGAACGTAGAACTACTGTATTGTGTCAAGTTTCAAGAAGCTAGCACAAACCGTGTTGATTTAGAGTTCGTACTGCATCTGTCAATATAGGAGAGAACAGAGTGAAACCTAAAAATTCAAACTGTTCCTGGAAACGAATGCTTCAATCTAGGAGAACTAAACTTTGGCATCCAAGTGGGATTGGTGTACTGATCATTACGTGAATGTATCATAAAGGTTGGATGAAAAAATATATGTTGAGATTTCCGGAGACTCTAGTTTTTGGAAGTTTGGCAACCCCTTTCAATATAAGTGTTATTTGCCAGTCCCTGCTTTAGGCTACATCCAGAGGAAGCAAACCTTAGAGATAGAACGTAGAACTACTTTATTTTGTCAAGTTTCCAGATGGTAGCAAAAACCTTGTTTGATTTAGAGTTTGAACTATATTTGTCAATATAGGAGAAAACAGAGTGAAACCTAAAAATTCAAACTGTTCCTGGATATGAATGCTTCAATCTAGGAGAACTAAATTTGGGCATCCAAGTGGGATTGGTGTACTGATCCTTACGTGAATGTATCCTGAAGATTGGATGAAAAAATATATGTTGAGATTTCAGGAGACTCTAGTGTTTGGAAGTTTGGCAACCCCTTTCCATATAAGTGTTATTCGCAGTCCCTGCATTAGGCTATATCAAGAGGAAACAAAACTTAGAGATAGAACGTAGAACTACTGTATTGTGTCAAGTTTCAAGAGGCTAGCACAAAGTGTGTTTGATTTAGAGATCGAACTGCATCTGTCAATATAGGAGAAAACAGAATGAAACCTAAAAATTCAAACTGTTACTGCAAACGAATGCTTCAACCTAGGAGAACGAAACTTGGGCATCCAAGTTTGATTGGTGTACTGCTCATTACTTCAAAGTATCATGAAGGTCGGAAGAAAAAATATATGTTGTGATTTCAGGAGACTGCAGTTTTTTGGCAGCCTAACAATGCCTTTCATTGAATGAGTTATTCTCCAGTCTCTGCTTAAAGCTACATCAAGAGGAAACAAACCTTAGAGAGAGAACGTAGAACTACTGTATTGTGTCAAGTTTCAAGACACTAGCACAAACCGTGTTGATTTCGAGTTTGAACTGCAACTGTCAATATAGGAGAAAACAGAGTGAAACCTAAAAATTCAAACTGTTACTGCAAACGAATGCCTCAACCTAGGAGAACGAAACTTGGGCATCCAAGTTTGATTGGTGTACTGCTCATTACTTGAAAGTATCATGAAGGTCGGAAGAAAAAATATATGTTGTGATTTCAAAAGAATGTAGTTTTTTGGCAGCCTAACAATGCCTTTCATTGAATGAGTTATTCTCCAGTCTCTGCTTAAGGCTACATCAAGTGAAACAAGCCTTAGAGATAGAACGTAGAACTACTGTATTGTGTCAAGTTTCAAGAAGCTAGCACAAACCGTGTTGATTTAGAGTTCGTACTGCATCCGTCAATATATAAGAAAACAGAGTGAAACCTAAAAATTCAAACTGTTCCTGGAAACGAATGCTTCAAACTAGGAGAACTAAACTTGGACATCCAAGTGGGATTGGTGTACTGATCATTACGTGAATGTATCATGAAGATTGGATTAAAAAATATATGTTGAGATTTCAGGGGACTCTAGTGTTTGGAAATTTGGCAACCCCTTTCCATATAAGTGTTATTCGCAGTCCCTGCATTAGGCTACATCAAGAGGATCCAAACCTTAGAGATAAAACGTAGAACTACTGTATTGTGTCAAGTTTCATGAAGCTAGCACAAAATGTGTTTGATTTAGAGTTTGAACTGCATCTGTCAATATAGGAGAAAACAGAGTGAAACCTAAAAATTCAAACTGTTCCAGCAATCGAATGCTTCAACGTAGGAGAACGAAACTTGGGCATCAAAGTTTGATTGGTGTACTGCTCATTACTTGAAATTATCATGAAGGTCGGATGAAAAAAATGTATGTTGAGATTTCAGGAGATGGTAGTTTTTTGGAAGCTTAGCAATGCCTTTCATTGAAATTGTTATTCGCCAGTCTCTGCTTAAGGCTACATCAAGAGGAAACAAACCTTAGGGATAGAACGTAGAACTACTTTATTGTGTCAAGTTTCAAGAAGCTAGCACAAACCGTGTTTGATTTAGAGTTCTAACTGCATCTGTCAATATAGGAGAAAACAGAGTGAAACCTGTAAATTCAAAGTGTTCCTGCAAACGAATTCTTCAATCGAGGAGAACAAAACTTGGGCATCCAAGTGGGATTCGTGTACTGATCATTACGTGAATGTATCATGAAAATTGGATGAAAAAATATATGTTGAGATTTCAGGAGACACTAGTTTTTGGAAGTTTGGCAACCCCTTTCAATATAAGTGTTATTCGCCAGTCCATACTTTAGGCTACATCAAGAGGAAACAAACCTTAGAGATAAAACTTAGAACTACTGTATTGTGTCCAGTTTCAAGAAGCTAGCACAAACCGTGTTTGATTTAGAGTTCGAACTGCATGTGTCAATATAGGAGAAAACAGAGTGAAACCTAAAAATTCAAACTGTTCCTGCAAACGAATGCTTCAGTCTAGGAGAACTAAACTTGGGCATCCAAGTGGGATTGGTGTACTGATAATTACGTGAATGTATCATGAAGATTGGATGAAAAAATATATGTTGAGATTTCAGGAGACTCTCGTTTTTCGAAGTTTGGCAACCCCTTTCAATATAAGTGTTATTCGCCAGTCCCTGCTTTAGGCTACATCAAGAGGAAGCAAACCTTAGAGATAGAACGTAGAACTACTTTATTTTTTCAGTTTCAAGAAGCTAGCACAAACCTTGTTTGATTTTGAGTTCGAACTGCATCTGTCAATGTAGGAGAAAACAGAGTGAAACCTAAAAATTCAAACTGTTACTGCAAACGAATGCTTCAACCTAGGAGAACAAAACTTGTGCATCCAAGTTTGATTGGTGTACTGCTCATTACTTGAAAGTATCATGCAGGTCGGAAGAAAAAATATATGTTGAGATTACAGGAGACTGTAGTTTTTTGGCAGACTAACAATGCCTTTCATTGAATGAGTTATTCACCAGTTTTTGCTTAAGACTACATCAAGAGGAAACAAACCTTAGAGATAGAACGTAGAACTACTGCATTGTGTCAAGTTTCAAGAAGCTAGCACATACCGTGTTTGATTTAGAGTTTGAACTATATTTGTCAATATAAGAGAAAACAGATTGAAACCTGAAAATTCAAACTGTTCCTGCAAACGAACGCTTCAATGTAGGTGAACGAAACTTGAGCATCCAAGTTGGATTGGTGTACTGATAATTACTTTAGAGTATCATGAAATTGGATGAAAAAATATATGTTGAGATTTCAGGAGACTCTAGTTTTGGAAGTTTGGCAACCCCTTTCAATATAAGTGTTATTCGCCAGTCCCTGCATTAGGCTACATCAAGAGGAAGCAAACCTTAGAGATAGAACGTAGAACTACTGTATTGTGTCAATTTCACGAAGCTAGCACAAACCGTGTTTGATTTAGAGTTCGAACTGCATGTGTCAATATAGGAGAAAACAGAGTGAAACCTAAAAATTCAAACTGTTCCTGCAAACGAATGCTTCAACCTAGGAGAACGAAACTAGGGCATCCAAGTTTGATTGGTGTACTGCTCATTACTTGAAAGTATCATGAAGTTCGGAAGAAAAAATATATGTTGTGATTTCAGGAGACTCTAGTTTTTTGGCAGCCTAACAACGCCTTTTTGAATGAGTTATTCTCCAGTCTCTGCTTAAGGCTACATCAAGAGGAAACAAACCTTAGAGATAGAACGAAGAACTACTGTATTGTGTCAAGTTTCAAGAAGCTAGCACAAACCGTGTTTGATTTAGAGTTCTAACTGCATGTGTCAATATAGGAGAAAAAAGAGTGAAACCTAAAAATTCAAACTGTTCCTGCAAAAGAATGCTTCAGTCTAGGAGAAGAAAACTTGGGCATCCTAGTGGGATTGGTGTACTGATCATTACGTGAATGTATCATGAAGATTGGATGAAAAAATATTTGTTGAGATTTCAGGAGACTCTAGTTTTTCGAAGTTTGGCAACCCCTTTCAATATAAGTGTTATTCGCCAGTCCCTGCTTTAGGCTACATCAAGAGGAAGCAAACCTTAGAGATAGAACGTAGAACTACTGCATTTTGTCAAGTTTCAAGAAGCTAGCCCAAACCGTGTTTGATTTACAGTTCGAACTGCATCTGTCAATATAGGAGAAAACAGAGTGAAACGTAAAAATTCAAACTCTTCCTGCAAATGAATGCTTCAACCTAGGAGAACGAAACTTGGGCATCTAAGTTTGATTGGTGTACTGCTTATTACTTGAAAGTATCATGAAGGTAGGATGAAAAAATATATGTTGAGATTTCAGGAGATGGTATTTTTTTGGAAGCTTAACAACGCCTTTCATTGAAAGTGTTATTCGCCAGTCTCTGCTTAAGACTACATCAAGACGAAACAAACCTTAGAGATAGAACGTACAACTACTGAATTGTGTCAAATTTCAAGAAGCTAGCACAAACCGTGTTTGATTTAGAGTTCGAACTGCATCTGTCAATATAGGAGAAAACAGAGAGAAACCTAAAAATTCAAACTGTTCCTGGAAACGAATGCTTCAATCTAGGAGAAATAAACTTGGACATCCAAGTGGGATTGGTGTACTGATCATTACGTGAATGTATCATGATGGTTGCATGAAAAAATATATGTTGAGATTTCCGGAGACTCTAGTTTTTGGAAGTTTGGCAACCCCTTTCAATATAAGTGTTATTTGCCAGTCCCTGGTTAGGCTACATCCAGAGGAAGCAAACCTTAGAGATAGAACGTAGAACTACTTTATTTTGTCAAGTTTCCAGAAGGTAGCACAAACCTTGTTTGATTTAGAGTTTGAACTATATTTGTCAATATAGGAGAAAACAGAGTGAAACCTAAAAATTCAAACTGTTCCTGGATACGAATGCTTCAATCTAGGAAAACTAAACTTGGGCATCCAAGTGGGATTCGTGTACTGATCCTTAAGTGAATGTATCCTGACGATTGGATGAAAAAATATATGTTGAGATTTCAGGAGACTCTAGTGTTTGGAAGTTTGGCAACCCCTTTCCATATAAGTGTTATTTGCAGTCCCTGCATTAGACTACATCAAGAGGAAACAAAACTTAGAGATAGAACCTAGAACTACTGTATTGTGTCAAGTTCAAGAAGCTAGCACAAACTGTGTTTGATTTAGAGTTTGAACTGCATCTGTCAATATAGGAGAAAACAGAGTGAAACCTAAAAATTCAAACTCTTACTGCAAACGAATGCTTCAACCTAGGAGATCGAAACATGGGCATCCAAGTTTGATTGGTGTACTGCTAATTACTTGAAAGTATCATGAAAGTCGGAAGAAAAAATATATGTTGAGATTACAGGAGACTGTAGTTTTTTGCCAACCTAACAACGCCTTTCATTGAATGAGTTATTCACCGTTCTTTACTTAAGACTACATCAAGACGAAACAAACCTTAGAGATAGAACATAGAACTACTGTATTGTTTCCAGTTTCAAGAAGCTAGCACAAACCGTGTTGATTTAGAGTTCGAACTGCATCTGTCAATATAGGAGAAAACAGAGTGAAACCTAAAAATTCAAACTGTTACTGCCAACGAATGCTTCAACCTAGAAAAGGAAACTAGGGCATCCAAGTTTTATTGGTGTACTGCTCATTACTTGAAAGTATCATGAAGATCGGAAGAAAAAATATATGTTGTGATTTCAGGAGACTGATGTTTTTTGGCAGCATAACAACGCCTTTCATTGAATAAGTTATTCTCCAGTCTCTGCTTAAGGCTACATCAAGAGGAAACAAACCTTAGAGATAGAACGTAGAACTACTGTATTGTGTCAAGTTTCAAGAAGCTAGCACAAACCGTGTTGATTTAGAGTTCGTACTGCACCTGTCAATATAGGAGAAAACAGAGTGAAACCTAAAAATTCAAACTGTTACTGCAAACGAATGCTTCAACCTAGGATGACGAAACTTGGGCATCCAAGTTTGATTGGTGTACTGCTCATTAATTGAAAGTATCATGAATGTAGGAAGAATAAATATATGTTGTGATTTCAGGAGACTGTAGTTTTTTGGCAGCCTAACAACGCCTTTCATTGAATGAGTTATTCTCCAGTCTCTGCTTAAGGCTACATCAAGATGAAACAAACCTTAGAGATAGAACGTAGAACTACTGTATTGTGTCAAGTTTCAAGAAGCTAGCAGAAACCGTGTTTGATTTAGAGTTCGAACTGCATCTGTCAATATAGGAGAAAAGAGAGTGAAACCTAAAAATTCAAACTGTTACTGCAAAGGAATGCTTCAACCTAGGAGAACAAAACTTGGGCATCCAAGTTTGATTGGTGAACTGCTCATTACTTGAAAGTATCATGAAGGTCGGAAGAAAAAATATATGTTGAGATTGCAGGAGACTGTAGTTTTTTTGCAGCCTAACAATGCCTTTCATTGAATGAGTTATTCACCAGTCTTTGCTTAAGACTACATCAAGAGGAAACAAACCTTAGAGATAGAACGTAGAACTACTGCCTTGTGTCAAGTTTCAAGAAGCTAGCCCAAACCGTGTTTGATTTACAGTTCGAACTGCATCTGTCATTATAGGAGAAAACAGAGTGAAACGTAAAAATTCAAACTCTTCCTGCAAATGAATGCTTCAACCTAGGAGAACGAAACTTGGGCATCCAAGTGGGATTGGTGTACTGATCATTACGTGAATGCATCATTAAGATTGGGTGAAAAAATATATGTTGAGATTTCAGGAGACTCTCGTTTTTGGAAGTTTGGCAACCGCTTTCAATATAAGTGTTATTCGCCAGTCCCTGCTTTAGGCTACATCAAGAGGAAGCAAACCTTAGAGATAAATCGTAGAACTACTTTATTTTTTCAGTTTGAAGAAGCTAGCACAAACCTTGTTTGATTTTGAGTTCGAACTGCATCTGTCAATGTAGGAGAAAGCAGAGTGAAACCTAAAAATTCAAACTGTTACTGCAAACGAATGCTTCAATCAAGGAGAACTAAACTTGGGTATCCAAGTGGAATTGGTGTACTGATAATTACGTGAATGTATCATGAAGATTTGATGAAAAAATATATGTTCAGATTTCAGGAGACTCTAGTGTTTGGAAGTTTGGCAACCCCTTTCCATATAAGTGTTATTCGCAGTCCCTGCATTAGGCTACATCAAGAGGAAACAAAACATAGAGATAGAACGTAGAACTACTGTATTGTGTCAAGTTTCAAGAAGCTAGCACAAACTGTGGTTGATTTAGAGATCGAGCTGCATCTGTCAATATAGGAGAAAACAGAGTGAAACCTAAAAATTCAAACTGTTACTGCAAACGAATGCTTCAACCTAGGAGAACAAAACTTGGGCATCCAAGTTTGATTGGTGTACTGCTCATTACTTGAAAGTATCATGAAGGTCGGAAGAAAAAATATATGTTGAGATTACAGGAGACTGTAGTTTTTTGGCAGCCTAACAATGCCTTTCATTGAATGAGTTATTCACCAGTTTTTGCTTAAGACTACATCAAGAGGAAACAAACCTTAGAGATAGAACGTAGAACTACTGCATTGTGTCAAGTTTCAAGAAGCTACCACAAACCGTGTTTGATTTAGAGTTCGAACTGCATCTGTCAATATAGGGGAAAACAGAGTGAAACGTAAAAATTCAAACTCTTCCTGCAAACCAATGCTTCAACCTAGGAGAACGAAACTTGGGCATCCAAGTTTGATTGGTGTACTGCTCATTACTTGAAAGTATCATGAAGTTCGGAAGAAAAAATATATGTTGTGATTTCAGGAGACTGTAGTTTTTTAGCTGTCTAACAATGCCTTTCATTGAATGAGTTATTCTCCAGTCTCTGCTTAAGGCTACATCAAGAGGAAAAAAACCTTAGAGATAGAACGTAGAACTACTGTATTGTGTCAAGTTTCAAGAAGATAGCACAAACCGTGTTGATTTAGAGTTCAAACTGCATCTGTCAATATAGGAGAAAACAGAGTGAAACCTAAAAATTCAAACTGTTACTGCAAACGAATGCTTCAACCTAGAAGAACGAAACTAGGGCATCCAAGTTTGATTGGTGTACTGCTCATTACTTGAAAGTATCATGAAGGTCGGAAGAAAAAATATATGTTGTGATTTCAGGAGACTGTAGTTTTTTGGCAGCCTAACAATGCCTTTCATTGAATGAGTTATTCTCCAGTCTCTGCTTAAGGCTACATCAAGGGGAAACAAACTTTAAAGATAGAACGTAGAACTACTCTATTGTGTCAAGTTTCAAGAAGCTAGAACAAACCGTGTTGATTTAGAGTTCGTACTGCATCTGTCAATATAGGAGAAAACAGAGTGAAACCTAAAAATTCAAACTGTTCCTGGAAACGAATGCTTCAATCTAGGAGAATTAAACTTGGGCATTCAAGTGGGATTGGTGTACTGATCATTAGGTGAATGTATCATGAAGATTGGATGAAAAAATATATGTTGACATTTCAGGAGACTCTAGTGTTTGGAAGTTTGGCAACCCCTTTCCATATAAGTGTTATTCGCAGTCCCTGCATTAGGCTACATCAAGAGGAAACAAAACTTAGGTATAGAACGCAGAACTACTTTAATGTGTCAAGTTTCAAGAACCTAGCACAAACTGTGTTTGATTTAGAGTTCTAACTGCATGTGTCAATATAGGAGAAAACAGAGTGAAACGTAAAAATTCAAACTGTTCCTGCAAACGAATGCTTCAACCTAGGAGAACGAAACTAGGGCATCCAAGTTTGATTGGTGTACTGCTCATTACTTGAAAGTATCATGAAGGTCGGAAG
Source organism: Callospermophilus lateralis (assembly GCF_048772815.1). Taxonomy (NCBI): domain Eukaryota; kingdom Metazoa; phylum Chordata; class Mammalia; order Rodentia; family Sciuridae; genus Callospermophilus; species Callospermophilus lateralis. The sequence continues at coordinate 126,368 of NW_027513665.1, read as the reverse complement.
AAAAAATATATGTTGTGATTTCAGGAGACTGTAGTTTTTTTTAGCCTAACAACGCCTTTCATTGAATGAGTTATTCTCCAGTCTCTGCTTAAGCCTACATCAAGAGAAAACAAACCTTAGAGATAGAACGTAGAACTACTGTATTGTGTCAAGTTTCAAGAAGCTAGCACAAACCGTGTTGATTTAGAGTTCGAACTGCATCTGTCAATATAGGAGAAAACAGAGTGAAACCTAAAAATTCAAACTGTTACTGCAAAAGAATGCTTCAACCTAGGAGAACGAAACTTGGGCATCCAAGTTTGATTGGTGTACTGCTCATTACTTGAAAGTATCATGAAGGTCAGAAGAAAAAATGTATGTTGTGATTTCAGGAGACTGTAGTTTTTTGGCTGTCTAACAACGCCTTTCATTGAATTAGTTATTCTCCAGTTTCTGCTTAACTCTACATCAAGACGAAACAAACCTTAGAGATAGAACGTAGAACTACTGTATTGTGTCAAGTTTCAAGAAGCTAGCACAAACCGTGTTGATTTAGAGTTCGAACTGCATCTGTCAATATAGGAGAAAACAGAGTGAAACCTAAAAATTCAAACTGTTAAAGCAAACGAATGCTTCAACCTAGAAGAACGAAACTAGGGCATCCAAGTTTGATTGTTGTACTGCTCATTACTTGAAAGTATCATGAAAGTCGGAAGAAAAAATATATGTTGTGATTTCAGGAGACTGTAGTTTTTTGGCAGCCTAACAACGCCTTTCATTGAATGAGTTATTCTCCAGTCTCTGCTTAAGGCTACATCAAGAGGAAACAAACCTTAGAGATAGAACGTAGAACTACTGTATTGTGTCAAGTTTCAAGAAGCTAGCACAAACCGTATTTGTTTTAGAGTTCTAACTGCATGTGTCAATATAGGAGAAAACAGAGTGAAACCTAAAAATTCATACTGTTCCTGCAAACGAATGCTTCAGTCTAGGAGTACTAAACTTGGGCATCCAAGTGGGATCGGTGTACTGATCATTATGTGAATGTATCATGAAGATTGGATGAAAAAATATATGTTGAGATTTCAGGAGACTCTCGTTTTTCGAAGTTTTGCAACACCTTTCAATATAAGTGTTATTCGCCAGTCCCTGCTTTAGGCTACATCAAGAGGAAGCAAATCTTATAGATAGAACATAGAACCACTTTAATTTTTCAAGTTTCAAGAAGCTAGCACAAACCTTGTTTGATTTAGAGTTCGAAATGCATCTGTCAATATAGGAGAAAACAGAGTGAAACCTAAAAATTCAAACTGTTCCTGGAAACGAATGCTTCAATCTAGGAGAACTAAAGTTGGGCATTCGAGTGGGATTGGTGTACTGATCATTACGTGAATGTATCATGAAGATTTTATGAAAAAATATATGTTGAGATTTCAGGAGACTCTAGTGTTTGGAAGATTGGCAACCCCTTTCCATATAAGTGTTATTCGCAGTCCCTGCATTAGGCTACATCAAGAGGAAACAAAACTTAGAGATAGAACGTAGAACTACTATATTGTGTAAAGTTTCAAGAAGCTAGCACAAACTGTGTTTGATTTAGAGTTCGAACTGCATCTGTCAATATAGGAGAAAACAGAGTGAAACCTAAAAATTCAAACTGTTACTGCAAACGAATGCTTCAACCTAGGAGAACTAAACTTGGGCATCCAAGTGGGATTGGTGTACTGATCATTACGTGAATGTATCATGAAGATTGGATGAAAAAATATATGTTGAGATTTCAGGAGACTCTAGTGTTTTTAAGTTTGGCAACCCCTTTCCATATAAGTGTTATTCACAGTCCCTGCATTAGGCTACATCAAGAGGAAAAAAATTAGAGATAGAACGTAGAACTACTGTATTGTGTCAAGTTTCAAGAAGCTAGCACAAACCGTGTTGATTTAGAGTTCGAACTGCATCTGTCAATACAGGAGAAAACAGAGTTAAACCTAAAAATTCAAACTGTTACTGCAAACGAATGCTTCAACCTAGGAGAACGAAACTTGGGCATCCAAGTTTGATTGGTGTACTGCTCATTACTTGAAAGTATCATGAAGGTTGGAAGAAAAAATATATGTTGAGATTTCAGGAGACTGTAGTTTTTTGGCAGCCTAACAACGCCTTTCATTGAATGAGTTATTCTCCAGTCTCTGCTTAAGGCTACATCAAGGGGAAACAAACTTTAAAGATAGAACGTAGAACTACTCTATTGTGTCAAGTTTCAAGAAGCTAGAACAAACCGTGTTGATTTAGAGTTCGAACTGCATCTGTCAATATAGGAGAAAACAGAGTGAAACCTAAAAATTCAAACTTTTCCAGGAACCGAATGCTTCAATCTAAGAGAACTAAACTTGGGCATCCAAGTGGGATTGGTGTAGTGATCATTACGTGAATGTATCATGAAGATTGGATAAAATATATATGTTGAGATTTCAGGAGACTCTAGTGTTTGGAAGTTTGGCAACCCCTTTCCATATAAGTGTTATTCGCAGTCCCTGCATTAGGCTACATCAAGAGGAAAAAAAAATTAGAGATAGAACGTAGAACTACTGTATTGTGTCAAGTTTCAAGAAGCTAGCACAAACCGTGTTGATTTAGAGTTCGAACTGCATCTGTCAATATAGGAGAAAACAGAGTGAAACCTAAAAATTCAAACTGTTCCTGCAAACGAATGCTTCAGTCTAGGAGAACTAATCTTGGGCATCCAAGTGGGATTGGTGTACTGATCATTACGTGAATGTATCATGAAGATTGGATGAAAAAATATATGTTGAGATTTCAGGAGACTCTCGTTTTTCGAAGTTTGGCAACCGCTTTCAATATAAGTGTTATTCGCCAGTCCCTGCTTTAGGCTACATCAAGAGGAAGCAAATCTTAGAGATAGAACATAGAACCACTTTATTTTTTCAAGTTTCAAGAAGCTAGCACAAACCTTGTTTGATTTAGAGTTCGAACTGCATCTGTCAATATAGGAGAAAACAGAGTGAAACCTAAAAATTCAAACTGTTCCTGGAAACGAATGCTTCAATCTAGGAGAACTAAAGTTGGGCATCCAAGTGGGATTGGTGTACTGATCATTACGTGAATGTATCATGAAGATTTTATGAAAAAATATATGTTGAGATTTCAGGAGACTCTAGTGTTTGGAAGTTTGGCAACCCCTTTCCATTAAAGTGTTATTCGCAGTCCCTGCATTAGGCTGCATCAAGAGGAAACAAAACTTAGAGATAGAACGTAGAACTACTGTATTGTGTCAAGTTTCAAGAAGCTAGCACAAACTGTGTTTGATTTAGAGTTCGAACTGCATCTGTCAATACAGGAGAAAACAGAGTTAAACCTAAAAATTCAAACTGTTACTGCAAACGAATGCTTCAACCTAGGAAAACGAAACTTGGGCATCCAAGTTTGATTGGTGTACTGCTCATTACTTGAAAGTATCATGAAGGTCGGAAGAAAAAATATATGTTGTGATTTCAGGACACTGTAGTTTTTTGGCAGCCTAACAATGCCTTTCATTGAATGAGTTATTCTCCAGTCTCTGCTTAAGGCTACATCAAGAGGAAAAAACCTTAGAGATAGAACGTAGAACTACTGTATTGTGTCAAGTTTCAAGAAGCTAGCACAAACCGTGTTTGATTGAGAGTTCAAACAGCATCTGTCAATATAGGAGAAAACAGAGTGAAACCTAAAAATTCAAACTGTTACTGCAAACGAATGCTTCAACCTAGGAGAACAAAACTTGGGTATCCAAGTTTGATTGGTTTACTGCTCATTACTTGAAAGTATCATGAAGGTCGGAAGAAAAAATATATGTTGAGATTACAGGAGACTGTAGTTTTTTGCCAACCTAACAACGCCTTTCATTGAATGAGTTATTCACCAGTATCTGCTTAAGGCTACATCAAAAGAAAACAAACCTTAGAGATAGAACGTAGAACTACTATATTGTGTCAAGTTTCAAGAAGCTAGCACAAACCGTGTTGATTTAGTGTTCGAACTGCATCTGTCAATATAGGAGAAAACAGAGTGAAACCTAAAAATTCAAACTGTTACTGCAAACGAATGCTTCAACCTAGAAGAACGAAACTAGGGCATCCAAGTTTGATTGGTGTACTGCTCATTACTTGAAAGTATCATAAAGGTCGGAAGAAAAAATATATGTTGAGACTACAGGAGACTGTAGTTTTTTGGCAACCTAACAACGCATTTCATTGAATGAGTTATTCGCCAGTCTCTGCTTAAGGCTACATCAAGAGGAAACAAACCTTAGAGATAGAACTTAGAACTACTGTATTGTGTCAAGTTTCAAGAAGCTAGCACAAACCGTGTTTGATTAAGAGTTCGAAATGCATCTGTCAATATAGGAGAAAACAGAGTGAAACCTAAAAATTCAAACTGTTACTGCAAACGAATGCTTCAACCTAGGAGAACGAAACTTGGGCATCCAAGTTTGATTGGTGTACTGCTCATTACTTGAAAGTATCATGAAGGTCGGAAGAAAAAATATATGTTGTGATTTCAGGAGACTCAAGTTTTTTGGCAGCCTAACAACGCCTTTCATTGAATGAGTTATTCTCCAGTCTCTGCTTAAGGCTACATCAAGACGAAACAAACCTTAGAGATAGAACGTAGAACTACTGTATTGTGTCAAGTTTCAAGAAGCTAGCACAAACCGTTTTTGATTTAGAGTTCTAACTGCATGTCAATACAGGAGAAAACAGAGTGAAACCTAAAAATTCAAACTGTTACTGCAAACGAATGCTTCAACCTAGAAGAACGAAACTAGGGCATCCAAGTTGGATTGGTGTACTGCTCATTACTTGAAAGTATATGAAGGTCTGAAGAAAAAATATATGTTGTGATTTCAGGAGACTGTAGTTTTTTGGCAGCCTAACAATGCCTTTCATTGAATGAGTTATTCTCCAGTCTCTGCTTAAGGCTATATCAAGACGAAACAAACCTTAGAGATAGAACGTAGAACTACTGTATTGTGTCAAGTTTCAAGAAGCTAGCACAAACCGTGTTGATTTAGAGTTCGAACTGCATCTGTCAATATAGGAGAAAACAGAGTGAAACCTAAAAATTCAAACTGTTCCAGGAACCGAATGCTTCAATCTAAGAGAACTAAACTTGGGCATCCAAGTGGGATTGGTGTACTGATCACTACGTGAATGTATCATGAAGATTGGATAAAATATATATGTTGAGATTTCAGGAGACTCTAGTGTTTGGAAGTTTGGCAACCCCTTTCCATATAAGTGTTATTCACAGTCCCTGCATTAGGCTACATCAAGAGGAAAAAAAATTAGAGATAGAACGTAGAACTACTGTATTGTGTCAAGTTTCAAGAAGCTAGCACAAACCGTGTTGATTTAGAGTTCGAACTGCATCTGTCAATATAGGAGAAAACAGAGTGAAACCTAAAAATTCAAACTGTTCCTGCAATCGAATGCTTCAGTCTAGGAGAACTAATCTTGGGCATCCAAGTGGGATTGGTGTACTGATCATTACGTGAATGTATCATGAAGATTGGATGAAAAAATATATGTTGAGATTTCAGGAGACTCTCGTTTTTCGAAGTTTGGCAACCCCGTTCAATATAAGTGTTATTCGCCAGTCCCTGCTTTAGGCTACATCAAGAGGAAGCAAATCTTAGAGATAGAACATAGAACCACTTTATTTTTTCAAGTTTCAAGAAGCTAGCACAAACCGTGTTTGATTTAGAGTTCTAACTGCATGTGTCAATATAGGAGAAAACAGAGTGAAACGTAAAAATTCAAACTGTTCCTGCAAACGAATGCTTCAACCTAGAAGAACGAAACTAGGGCATCCAAGTTTGATTGGTGTACTGCTCATTACATGAAAGTATCATGAAGGTCGGAAGAAAAAAATATATGTTGTGATTTCAGGAGACTCTAGTTTTTTTCAGCCTAACAACGCCTTTCATTGAATGAGTTATTCTCCAGTCTCTGCTTAAGCCTACATCCAGAGAAAACAAACCTTAGAGATAGAACGTAGAACTACTGTATTGTGTCAAGTTTCAAGAAGCTAGCACAAACTGTGTTGATTTAGAGTTCGAACTGCATCTGTCAATATAGGAGAAAACAGAGTGAAACATAAAAATTCAAACTGTTCCTGGAAACGAATGCTTCAATCTAGGAGAACTAAACTTGGGCATCCAAGTGGGATTGCTGTACTGATCATTACGTGAATGTATCATGAAGATTGGATGAAAAAATATATTTTGACATTTCAGGAGACTCTAGTGTTTGGAAGTTTGGCAACCCCTTTTCATATAAGTGTTATTCGCAGTCCCGGCATTAGGCTACATCAAGAGGAAACAAAACTTAGAGATAGAACGTAGAACTAATATATTGTGTCAAGTTTCAAGAAGCTAGCACAAACTGTGTTTGATTTAGAGTTCGAACTGCATCTGTCAATATAGGAGAAAACAGAGTGAAACCTAAAAATTCAAACTGTTACTGCAAATGAATGCTTCAACCTAGGAGAATGAAACTTGGGCATCCAAGTTTGATTGGTGTACTGCTCATTACTTGAAAGTATCATGAAGGTCGGAAGAAAAAATATATGTTGTGATTTCAGGAGACTGTAGTTTTTTGGCAGCCTAACAACGCCTTTCATTGAATGAGTTATTCTCCAGTCTCTGCTTAAGGCTACATCAAGAGGAAACAAACCTTAGAGATAGAACGTAGAACTACTGTATTGTGTCAAGTTTCAAGAAGCTAGCAGAAACCGTGTTTGATTTAGAGTTCGAACTGCATCTGTCAATATAGGAGAAAACAGAGTGAAACCTAAAAATTCAAACTGTTACTGCAAACGAATGCTTCAACCTAGGAGAACAAACTTGGGCACCCAAGATTGATTGGTGTACTGCTCATTACTTGAAAGTATCATGAAGGTCGGAAGAAAAAATATATGTTGAGATTACAGGAGACTGTAGTTTTTTGCCAACCTAACAACGCCTTGCATTGAATGAGTTATTCTCAAGTCTTTGCTTAAGACTACATCAAGACGAAACAAAACTTAGAGATAGAACGTAGAACTACTGTATTGTGTCAAGTTTCAAGTAGCTAGCACAAACCGTGTTGATTTAGAGTTCGAACTGCATCTGTCAATATAGGAGAAAACAGAGTGAAACCTAAAAATTCAAACTGTTACTGCAAACGAATGCTTCCACCTAGGAGAACGAAATTGGGCATCCAAGTTTGAGTGGTGTACTGCTCATTACTTGAAAGTATCATGAAGGTTGGAAGAAAAAATATATGTTGAGATTACAGGAGACTGTAGTTTTTTGGCAACCTAACAACGCATTTCATTGAATGAGATATTCGCCAGTCTTTGCTTAAGGCTACATCAAGAGGAAACAAACCTTAGAGATAGAACATAGAACTACTGTATTGTGTCAAGTTTCAAGAAGCTAGCACAAACCGTGTTGATTTTGAGTTCGAACTGCATCTGTCAATATAGGAGAAAACAGAGTGAAACCTAAAAATTCAAACTGTTACTGCAAACGAATGCTTCAACCTAGAAGATCGAAACTAGGGCATCCAAGTTTGATTGGTGTACTGCTCATTACTTGAAAGTATCATGAAGGTCGGAAGAAAAAATATATGTTGAGATTACAGGAGACTGTAGTTTTTTGACAACCTAACAACGCATTTCATTGAATGAGTTATTCGCCAGTCTCTGCTTAAGGCTACATCAAGAGGAAACAAACCTTAGAGATAGAACGTAGAACTACTGTATTGTGTCAAGTTTCAAGAAGCTAGCACAAACCGTCTTGATTTAGAGTTCGTACTGCATCTGTCAATATAGGAGAAAACAGAGTGAAACCTAAAAATTCAAACTGTTCCTGGAAACGAATGCTTCAATCTAGGAGAACTAAACTTGGGCATCCAAGTGGGATTGGTGTACTGATCATTACGTGAATGTATCATGAAGATTGGATGAAAAAATATATGTTGAGATTTCAGGAGACTCTAGTGTTTGGAAGTTTGACAACCTCTTTCCATACAAGTGTTATTTGCAGTCGCTGCATTAGGCTACATCAAGAGGAAACAAAACTTAGAGATAGAACGTAGAACTACTGTATTGTGTCAAGTTTCAAGAAGCTAGCACAAACTGTGTTTGATTTAGAGATCGAAATGCATCTGTTACTATAGGAGAAAACAGAGTGAAACCTGAAAATTCAAACTGTTACTGCAAACGAATGCTTCAACCTAGGATAACGAAACTTGGGCATCCAAGTTTGATTGGTGTACTGCTCATTACTTGAAAGTATCATGAAGGTTGGAAGAAAAAATATATGTTGAGATTTCAGGCGACTGTAGTTTTTTGGCAGCCTAACAACGCCTTTCATTGAATGAGTTATTCTCCAGTCTCTGCTTAAGGCTACATCAAGAGGAAACAAACCTTAGAGATAGAACGTAGAACTACTGTACTGTGTCAAGTTTCAAGAAGCTAGCACAAACCGTGTTGATTTAGAGTTCGAACTGCATCTGTCAATATAGGAGAAAACAGAGTGAAACCTAAAAATTCAAACTGTTACTGCAAACGAATGCTTCAAACTAGAAGAACGAAAATAGGGCATCCAAGTTTGATTGGTGTACTGCTCATTACTTGAAAGTATCATGAAGTTCGGAAGAAAAAATATATGTTGTGATTTCAGGAGACTGTAGTTTTTTGGCAGCCTAACCATGCCTTTCATTAAATGAGTTATTCTCCAGTCTCTGCTTAAGGCTACATCAAGACGAAACAAACCTTAGATATAGAACGTAGAACTACTGTATTGTGCCAAGTTTCAAGACGCTAGCAGAAACGGTGTTTGATTTAGAATTCGAACTGCATCTGACAAGATAGTAGAAAACCCAGTGAAACCTAAAAATTCAAACTGTTACTGCAAACGAATGCTTCAAACTAGAAGAACGAAAATAGGGCATCCAAGTTTGATTGGTGTACTGCTCATTACTTGAAAGTATCATGAAGGTCGGAAGAAAAAATATATGTTGGGATTTCAGGAGACTGTAGTTTTTTGGCAGCCTAACAACGCCTTTCATTGAATGAGTTATTCTACAGTCTCTGCTTAAGGTTACATCAAGAGGAAACAAACCTTAGAGATAGAACGTAGAATTACTGTATTGTGTCAAGTTTCAAGAAGCTAGCACAAACCGTGTTGATTTAGAGTTCGTACTGCATCTGTCAATATAGGAGAAAACAGAGTGAAACCTAAGAATTCAAACTGTTCCTGGAAACGAATGCTTCAATCTAGGAGAACTAAACTTGGGCATCCAAGTGGGATTGGTGTACTGATCATTACGTGAATGTATCATGAAGATTGGATGAAAAAATATATGTTGAGATTTCAGGAGACTCTAGTGTTTGGAAGTTTGGCAACCCCTTTCCATATAAGTGTTATTCGCAGTCCCTGCATTAGGCTACATCAAGAGGTAACAAAACTTAGAGATAGAACGTAGAACTACTGTATTGTGTCAAGTTTCAAGAAGCTAGCACAAACCGTGTTGATTTAGAGTTCGAACTGCATCTGTCAATATAGGAGAAAACAGAGTGAAACCTAAAAATTCAAACTGTTACTGCAAACGAATGTTTCAACCTAGAAGATCGAAACTAGGGCATCCAAGTTTGATTGGTGTACTGCTCATTACTTGAAAGTATCATGAAGGTCGGAAGAAAAAATATATGTTGAGATTACAGGAGACTGTAGTTTTTTGGCAACCTAACAACGCATTTCATTGAATGAGTTATTCGCCAGTCTCTGCTTAAGGCTACATCAAGAGGAAACAAACCTTAGAGATAGAACGTAGAACTACTGTATTGTGTCAAGTTTCAAGAAGCTAGCCCAAACCGTGTTGATTTAGAGTTCCAACTGCATCTGTCAATATAGGAGAAAACAGAGTGAAACCTAAAAATTCAAACTGTTCCTGGAAACGAATGCTTCAATCTAGGAGAACTAAACTTGGGCATCCAAGTGGGATTGGTGTACTGATCATTACGTGAATGTATCATGAAGATTGGATGAAAAAATATATGTTGAGATTTCAGGAGACTCTAGTGTTTGGAAGTTTGACAACCTCTTTCCATACAAGTGTTATTTGCAGTCGCTGCATTAGGCTACATCAAGAGGAAACAAAACTTAGAGATAGAACGTAGAACTACTGTATTGTGTCAAGTTTCAAGAAGCTAGCACAAACTGTGTTTGATTTAGAGATCGAAATGCATCTGTTACTATAGGAGAAAACAGAGTGAAACCTGAAAATTCAAACTGTTACTGCAAACGAATGCTTCAACCTAGGATAACGAAACATGGGCATCCAAGTTTGATTGGTGTACTGCTCATTACTTGAAAGTATCATGAAGGTTGGAAGAAAAAATATATGTTGAGATTTCAGGCGACTGTAGTTTTTTGGCAGCCTAACAACGCCTTTCATTGAATGAGTTATTCTCCAGTCTCTGCTTAAGGCTACATCAAGAGGAAACAAACCTTAGAGATAGAACGTAGAACTACTGTACTGTGTCAAGTTTCAAGAAGCTAGCACAAACCGTGTTGATTTAGAGTTCGAACTGCATCTGTCAATATAGGAGAAAACAGAGTGAAACCTAAAAATTCAAACTGTTACTGCAAACGAATGCTTCAAACTAGAAGAACGAAAATAGGGCATCCAAGTTTGATTGGTGTACTGCTCATTACTTGAAAGTATCATGAAGTTCGGAAGAAAAAATATATGTTGTGATTTCAGGAGACTGTAGTTTTTTGGCAGCCTAACCATGCCTTTCATTAAATGAGTTATTCTCCAGTCTCTGCTTAAGGCTACATCAAGACGAAACAAACCTTAGATATAGAACGTAGAACTACTGTATTGTGCCAAGTTTCAAGACGCTAGCAGAAACGGTGTTTGATTTAGAATTCGAACTGCATCTGTCAAGATAGTAGAAAACCCAGTGAAACCTAAAAATTCAAACTGTTACTGCAAACGAATGCTTCAAACTAGAAGAACGAAAATAGGGCATCCAAGTTTGATTGGTGTACTGCTCATTACTTGAAAGTATCATGAAGGTCGGAAGAAAAAATATATGTTGGGATTTCAGGAGACTGTAGTTTTTTGGCAGCCTAACAATGCCTTTCATTGAATGAGTTATTCTCCAGTCTCTGCTTAAGGCTACATCAAGAGGAAAAAACCTTAGAGATAGAACGTAGAACTACTGTATTGTGTCAAGTTTCAAGAAGCTAGCACAAACCGTGTTTGATTTAGAGTTCAAACAGCATCTGTCAATATAGGAGAAAACAGAGTGAAACCTAAAAATTCAAACTGTTACTGCAAACGAATGCTTCAACCTAGGAGAACAAAACTTGGGTATCCAAGTTTGATTGGTTTACTGCTCATTACTTGAAAGTATCATGAAGGTCGGAAGAAAAAATATATGTTGAGATTACAGGAGACTGTAGTTTTTTGCCAACCTAACAACGCCTTTCATTGAATGAGTTATTCACCAGTATCTGGTTAAGGCTACATCAAAAGAAAACAAACCTTAGAGATAGAACGTAGAACTACTATATTGTGTCAAGTTTCAAGAAGCTAGCACAAACCGTGTTGATTTAGTGTTCGAACTGCATCTGTCAATATAGGAGAAAACAGAGTGAAACCTAAAAATTCAAACTGTTACTGCAAACGAATGCTTCAACCTAGAAGAACGAAACTAGGGCATCCAAGTTTGATTGGTGTACTGCTCATTACTTGAAAGTATCATAAAGGTCGGAAGAAAAAATATATGTTGAGACTACAGGAGACTGTAGTTTTTTGGCAACCTAACAACGCATTTCATTGAATGAGTTATTCGCCAGTCTCTGCTTAAGGCTACATCAAGAGGAAACAAACCTTAGAGATAGAACGTAGAACTACTGTATTGTGTCAAGTTTCAAGAAGCTAGCACAAACCGTGTTTGATTAAGAGTTCGAAATGCATCTGTCAATATAGGAGAAAACAGAGTGAAACCTAAAAATTCAAACTGTTACTGCAAACGAATGCTTCAACCTAGGAGAACGAAACTTGGGCATCCAAGTTTGATTGGTGTACTGCTCATTACTTGAAAGTATCATGAAGGTCGGAAGAAAAAATATATGTTGTGATTTCAGGAGACTCAAGTTTTTTGGCAGCCTAACAACGCCTTTCATTGAATGAGTTATTCTCCAGTCTCTGCTTAAGGCTACATCAAGACGAAACAAACCTTAGAGATAGAACGTAGAACTACTGTATTGTGTCAAGTTTCAAGAAGCTAGCACAAACCGTTTTTGATTTAGAGTTCTAACTGCATGTCAATACAGGAGAAAACAGAGTGAAACCTAAAAATTCAAACTGTTACTGCAAACGAATGCTTCAACCTAGAAGAACGAAACTAGGGCATCCAAGTTGGATTGGTGTACTGCTCATTACTTGAAAGTATATGAAGGTCTGAAGAAAAAATATATGTTGTGATTTCAGGAGACTGTAGTTTTTTGGCAGCCTAACAATGCCTTTCATTGAATGAGTTATTCTCCAGTCTCTGCTTAAGGCTATATCAAGACGAAACAAACCTTAGAGATAGAACGTAGAACTACTGTATTGTGTCAAGTTTCAAGAAGCTAGCACAAACCGTGTTGATTTAGAGTTCGAACTGCATCTGTCAATATAGGAGAAAACAGAGTGAAACCTAAAAATTCAAACTGTTCCAGGAACCGAATGCTTCAATCTAAGAGAACTAAACTTGGGCATCCAAGTGGGATTGGTGTACTGATCACTACGTGAATGTATCATGAAGATTGGATAAAATATATATGTTGAGATTTCAGGAGACTCTAGTGTTTGGAAGTTTGGCAACCCCTTTCCATATAAGTGTTATTCACAGTCCCTGCATTAGGCTACATCAAGAGGAAAAAAAATTAGAGATAGAACGTAGAACTACTGTATTGTGTCAAGTTTCAAGAAGCTAGCACAAACCGTGTTGATTTAGAGTTCGAACTGCATCTGTCAATATAGGAGAAAACAGAGTGAAACCTAAAAATTCAAACTGTTCCTGCAATCGAATGCTTCAGTCTAGGAGAACTAATCTTGGGCATCCAAGTGGGATTGGTGTACTGATCATTACGTGAATGTATCATGAAGATTGGATGAAAAAATATATGTTGAGATTTCAGGAGACTCTCGTTTTTCGAAGTTTGGCAACCCCGTTCAATATAAGTGTTATTCGCCAGTCCCTGCTTTAGGCTACATCAAGAGGAAGCAAATCTTAGAGATAGAACATAGAACCACTTTATTTTTTCAAGTTTCAAGAAGCTAGCACAAACCGTGTTTGATTTAGAGTTCTAACTGCATGTGTCAATATAGGAGAAAACAGAGTGAAACGTAAAAATTCAAACTGTTCCTGCAAACGAATGCTTCAACCTAGAAGAACGAAACTAGGGCATCCAAGTTTGATTGGTGTACTGCTCATTACATGAAAGTATCATGAAGGTCGGAAGAAAAAAATATATGTTGTGATTTCAGGAGACTCTAGTTTTTTTCAGCCTAACAACGCCTTTCATTGAATGAGTTATTCTCCAGTCTCTGCTTAAGCCTACATCCAGAGAAAACAAACCTTAGAGATAGAACGTAGAACTACTGTATTGTGTCAAGTTTCAAGAAGCTAGCACAAACTGTGTTGATTTAGAGTTCGAACTGCATCTGTCAATATAGGAGAAAACAGAGTGAAACATAAAATTCAAACTGTTCTGGAAACGAATGCTTCAATCTAGGAGAACTACAACTTGGGCATCCAAGTGGGATTGCTGTACTGATCATTACGTGAATGTATCATGAAGATTGGATGAAAAAATATTTTGACATTTCAGAGACTCTAGTGTTGGAAGTTTGGCAACCCCTTTTCATATAAGTGTTATTCGCAGTCCGGCATTAGGCTACATCAAGAGGAAACAAAACTTAGAGATAGAAAGTAGAACTAATATATTGTGTCAAGTTTCAAGAAGCTAGCACAAACTGTGTTTGATTTAGAGTTCGAACTGCATCTGTCAATATAGGAGAAAACAGAGTGAAACTAAAAATTCAAACTGTTACTGCAAATGAATGCTTCAACCTAGGAGAATGAAACTTGGGCATCCAAGTTTGATTGGTGTACTGCTCATTACTTGAAAGTATCATGAAGGTCGGAAGAAAAATATATGTTGTGATTTCAGGAGACTGTAGTTTTTTGGCAGCCTAACAACGCCTTTCATTGAATGAGTTATTCTCCAGTCTCTGCTTAAGGCTACATCAAGAGGAAACAAACCTTAGAGATAGAACGTAGAACTACTGTATTGTGTCAAGTTTCAAGAAGCTAGCAGAAACCGTGTTTGATTTAGAGTTCGAACTGCATCTGTCAATATAGGAGAAAACAGAGTGAAACCTAAAAATTCAAACTGTTACTGCAAACGAATGCTTCAACCTAGGAGAACAAACTTGGGCACCCAAGATTGATTGGTGTACTGCTCATTACTTGAAAGTATCATGAAGGTCGGAAGAAAAAATATATGTTGAGATTACAGGAGACTGTAGTTTTTTGCCAACCTAACAACGCCTTGCATTGAATGAGTTATTCTCAAGTCTTTGCTTAAGACTACATCAAGACGAAACAAAACTTAGAGATAGAACGTAGAACTACTGTATTGTGTCAAGTTTCAAGTAGCTAGCACAAACCGTGTTGATTTAGAGTTCGAACTGCATCTGTCAATATAGGAGAAAACAGAGTGAAACCTAAAAATTCAAACTGTTACTGCAAACGAATGCTTCCACCTAGGAGAACGAAATTGGGCATCCAAGTTTGAGTGGTGTACTGCTCATTACTTGAAAGTATCATGAAGGTTGGAAGAAAAAATATATGTTGAGATTACAGGAGACTGTAGTTTTTTGGCAACCTAACAACGCATTTCATTGAATGAGATATTCGCCAGTCTTTGCTTAAGGCTACATCAAGAGGAAACAAACCTTAGAGATAGAACATAGAACTACTGTATTGTGTCAAGTTTCAAGAAGCTAGCACAAACCGTGTTGATTTTGAGTTCGAACTGCATCTGTCAATATAGGAGAAAACAGAGTGAAACCTAAAAATTCAAACTGTTACTGCAAACGAATGCTTCAACCTAGAAGATCGAAACTAGGGCATCCAAGTTTGATTGGTGTACTGCTCATTACTTGAAAGTATCATGAAGGTCGGAAGAAAAAATATATGTTGAGATTACAGGAGACTGTAGTTTTTTGGCAACCTAACAACGCATTTCATTGAATGAGTTATTCGCCAGTCTCTGCTTAAGGCTACATCAAGAGGAAACAAACCTTAGAGATAGAACGTAGAACTACTGTATTGTGTCAAGTTTCAAGAAGCTAGCCCAAACCGTGTTGATTTAGAGTTCCAACTGCATCTGTCAATATAGGAGAAAACAGAGTGAAACCTAAAAATTCAAACTGTTCCTGGAAACGAATGCTTCAATCTAGGAGAACTAAACTTGGGCATCCAAGTGGGATTGGTGTACTGATCATTACGTGAATGTATCATGAAGATTGGATGAAAAAATATATGTTGAGATTTCAGGAGACTCTAGTGTTTGGAAGTTTGACAACCTCTTTCCATACAAGTGTTATTTGCAGTCGCTGCATTAGGCTACATCAAGAGGAAACAAAACTTAGAGATAGAACGTAGAACTACTGTATTGTGTCAAGTTTCAAGAAGCTAGCACAAACTGTGTTTGATTTAGAGATCGAAATGCA
This sequence comes from Callospermophilus lateralis, assembly GCF_048772815.1. Lineage (NCBI taxonomy): Eukaryota > Metazoa > Chordata > Mammalia > Rodentia > Sciuridae > Callospermophilus > Callospermophilus lateralis. The sequence goes on along the minus strand of NW_027513665.1, from coordinate 110,541 downwards.
TCTGTTACTATAGGAGAAAACAGAGTGAAACCTGAAAATTCAAACTGTTACTGCAAACGAATGCTTCAACCTAGGATAACGAAACATGGGCATCCAAGTTTGATTGGTGTACTGCTCATTACTTGAAAGTATCATGAAGGTTGGAAGAAAAAATATATGTTGAGATTTCAGGCGACTGTAGTTTTTTGGCAGCCTAACAACGCCTTTCATTGAATGAGTTATTCTCCAGTCTCTGCTTAAGGCTACATCAAGAGGAAACAAACCTTAGAGATAGAACGTAGAACTACTGTACTGTGTCAAGTTTCAAGAAGCTAGCACAAACCGTGTTGATTTAGAGTTCGAACTGCATCTGTCAATATAGGAGAAAACAGAGTGAAACCTAAAAATTCAAACTGTTACTGCAAACGAATGCTTCAAACTAGAAGAACGAAAATAGGGCATCCAAGTTTGATTGGTGTACTGCTCATTACTTGAAAGTATCATGAAGTTCGGAAGAAAAAATATATGTTGTGATTTCAGGAGACTGTAGTTTTTTGGCAGCCTAACCATGCCTTTCATTAAATGAGTTATTCTCCAGTCTCTGCTTAAGGCTACATCAAGACGAAACAAACCTTAGATATAGAACGTAGAACTACTGTATTGTGCCAAGTTTCAAGACGCTAGCAGAAACGGTGTTTGATTTAGAATTCGAACTGCATCTGTCAAGATAGTAGAAAACCCAGTGAAACCTAAAAATTCAAACTGTTACTGCAAACGAATGCTTCAAACTAGAAGAACGAAAATAGGGCATCCAAGTTTGATTGGTGTACTGCTCATTACTTGAAAGTATCATGAAGGTCGGAAGAAAAAATATATGTTGGGATTTCAGGAGACTGTAGTTTTTTGGCAGCCTAACAATGCCTTTCATTGAATGAGTTATTCTCCAGTCTCTGCTTAAGGCTACATCAAGAGGAAAAAACCTTAGAGATAGAACGTAGAACTACTGTATTGTGTCAAGTTTCAAGAAGCTAGCACAAACCGTGTTTGATTTAGAGTTCAAACAGCATCTGTCAATATAGGAGAAAACAGAGTGAAACCTAAAAATTCAAACTGTTACTGCAAACGAATGCTTCAACCTAGGAGAACAAAACTTGGGTATCCAAGTTTGATTGGTTTACTGCTCATTACTTGAAAGTATCATGAAGGTCGGAAGAAAAAATATATGTTGAGATTACAGGAGACTGTAGTTTTTTGCCAACCTAACAACGCCTTTCATTGAATGAGTTATTCACCAGTATCTGCTTAAGGCTACATCAAAAGAAAACAAACCTTAGAGATAGAACGTAGAACTACTATATTGTGTCAAGTTTCAAGAAGCTAGCACAAACCGTGTTGATTTAGTGTTCGAACTGCATCTGTCAATATAGGAGAAAACAGAGTGAAACCTAAAAATTCAAACTGTTACTGCAAACGAATGCTTCAACCTAGAAGAACGAAACTAGGGCATCCAAGTTTGATTGGTGTACTGCTCATTACTTGAAAGTATCATAAAGGTCGGAAGAAAAAATATATGTTGAGACTACAGGAGACTGTAGTTTTTTGGCAACCTAACAACGCATTTCATTGAATGAGTTATTCGCCAGTCTCTGCTTAAGGCTACATCAAGAGGAAACAAACCTTAGAGATAGAACGTAGAACTACTGTATTGTGTCAAGTTTCAAGAAGCTAGCACAAACCGTGTTTGATTAAGAGTTCGAAATGCATCTGTCAATATAGGAGAAAACAGAGTGAAACCTAAAAATTCAAACTGTTACTGCAAACGAATGCTTCAACCTAGGAGAACGAAACTTGGGCATCCAAGTTTGATTGGTGTACTGCTCATTACTTGAAAGTATCATGAAGGTCGGAAGAAAAAATATATGTTGTGATTTCAGGAGACTCAAGTTTTTTGGCAGCCTAACAACGCCTTTCATTGAATGAGTTATTCTCCAGTCTCTGCTTAAGGCTACATCAAGACGAAACAAACCTTAGAGATAGAACATAGAACTACTGTATTGTGTCAAGTTTCAAGAAGCTAGCACAAACCGTTTTTGATTTAGAGTTCTAACTGCATGTCAATACAGGAGAAAACAGAGTGAAACCTAAAAATTCAAACTGTTACTGCAAACGAATGCTTCAACCTAGAAGAACGAAACTAGGGCATCCAAGTTGGATTGGTGTACTGCTCATTACTTGAAAGTATATGAAGGTCTGAAGAAAAAATATATGTTGTGATTTCAGGAGACTGTAGTTTTTTGGCAGCCTAACAATGCCTTTCATTGAATGAGTTATTCTCCAGTCTCTGCTTAAGGCTATATCAAGACGAAACAAACCTTAGAGATAGAACGTAGAACTACTGTATTGTGTCAAGTTTCAAGAAGCTAGCACAAACCGTGTTGATTTAGAGTTCGAACTGCATCTGTCAATATAGGAGAAAACAGAGTGAAACCTAAAAATTCAAACTGTTCCAGGAACCGAATGCTTCAATCTAAGAGAACTAAACTTGGGCATCCAAGTGGGATTGGTGTACTGATCACTACGTGAATGTATCATGAAGATTGGATAAAATATATATGTTGAGATTTCAGGAGACTCTAGTGTTTGGAAGTTTGGCAACCCCTTTCCATATAAGTGTTATTCACAGTCCCTGCATTAGGCTACATCAAGAGGAAAAAAAATTAGAGATAGAACGTAGAACTACTGTATTGTGTCAAGTTTCAAGAAGCTAGCACAAACCGTGTTGATTTAGAGTTCGAACTGCATCTGTCAATATAGGAGAAAACAGAGTGAAACCTAAAAATTCAAACTGTTCCTGCAATCGAATGCTTCAGTCTAGGAGAACTAATCTTGGGCATCCAAGTGGGATTGGTGTACTGATCATTACGTGAATGTATCATGAAGATTGGATGAAAAAATATATGTTGAGATTTCAGGAGACTCTCGTTTTTCGAAGTTTGGCAACCCCGTTCAATATAAGTGTTATTCGCCAGTCCCTGCTTTAGGCTACATCAAGAGGAAGCAAATCTTAGAGATAGAACATAGAACCACTTTATTTTTTCAAGTTTCAAGAAGCTAGCACAAACCGTGTTTGATTTAGAGTTCTAACTGCATGTGTCAATATAGGAGAAAACAGAGTGAAACGTAAAAATTCAAACTGTTCCTGCAAACGAATGCTTCAACCTAGAAGAACGAAACTAGGGCATCCAAGTTTGATTGGTGTACTGCTCATTACATGAAAGTATCATGAAGGTCGGAAGAAAAAAATATATGTTGTGATTTCAGGAGACTCTAGTTTTTTTCAGCCTAACAACGCCTTTCATTGAATGAGTTATTCTCCAGTCTCTGCTTAAGCCTACATCCAGAGAAAACAAACCTTAGAGATAGAACGTAGAACTACTGTATTGTGTCAAGTTTCAAGAAGCTAGCACAAACTGTGTTGATTTAGAGTTCGAACTGCATCTGTCAATATAGGAGAAAACAGAGTGAAACATAAAAATTCAAACTGTTCCTGGAAACGAATGCTTCAATCTAGGAGAACTAAACTTGGGCATCCAAGTGGGATTGCTGTACTGATCATTACGTGAATGTATCATGAAGATTGGATGAAAAAATATATTTTGACATTTCAGGAGACTCTAGTGTTTGGAAGTTTGGCAACCCCTTTTCATATAAGTGTTATTCGCAGTCCCGGCATTAGGCTACATCAAGAGGAAACAAAACTTAGAGATAGAACGTAGAACTAATATATTGTGTCAAGTTTCAAGAAGCTAGCACAAACTGTGTTTGATTTAGAGTTCGAACTGCATCTGTCAATATAGGAGAAAACAGAGTGAAACCTAAAAATTCAAACTGTTACTGCAAATGAATGCTTCAACCTAGGAGAATGAAACTTGGGCATCCAAGTTTGATTGGTGTACTGCTCATTACTTGAAAGTATCATGAAGGTCGGAAGAAAAAATATATGTTGTGATTTCAGGAGACTGTAGTTTTTTGGCAGCCTAACAACGCCTTTCATTGAATGAGTTATTCTCCAGTCTCTGCTTAAGGCTACATCAAGAGGAAACAAACCTTAGAGATAGAACGTAGAACTACTGTATTGTGTCAAGTTTCAAGAAGCTAGCAGAAACCGTGTTTGATTTAGAGTTCGAACTGCATCTGTCAATATAGGAGAAAACAGAGTGAAACCTAAAAATTCAAACTGTTACTGCAAACGAATGCTTCAACCTAGGAGAACAAACTTGGGCACCCAAGATTGATTGGTGTACTGCTCATTACTTGAAAGTATCATGAAGGTCGGAAGAAAAAATATATGTTGAGATTACAGGAGACTGTAGTTTTTTGCCAACCTAACAACGCCTTGCATTGAATGAGTTATTCTCAAGTCTTTGCTTAAGACTACATCAAGACGAAACAAAACTTAGAGATAGAACGTAGAACTACTGTATTGTGTCAAGTTTCAAGTAGCTAGCACAAACCGTGTTGATTTAGAGTTCGAACTGCATCTGTCAATATAGGAGAAAACAGAGTGAAACCTAAAAATTCAAACTGTTACTGCAAACGAATGCTTCCACCTAGGAGAACGAAATTGGGCATCCAAGTTTGAGTGGTGTACTGCTCATTACTTGAAAGTATCATGAAGGTTGGAAGAAAAAATATATGTTGAGATTACAGGAGACTGTAGTTTTTTGGCAACCTAACAACGCATTTCATTGAATGAGATATTCGCCAGTCTTTGCTTAAGGCTACATCAAGAGGAAACAAACCTTAGAGATAGAACATAGAACTACTGTATTGTGTCAAGTTTCAAGAAGCTAGCACAAACCGTGTTGATTTTGAGTTCGAACTGCATCTGTCAATATAGGAGAAAACAGAGTGAAACCTAAAAATTCAAACTGTTACTGCAAACGAATGCTTCAACCTAGAAGATCGAAACTAGGGCATCCAAGTTTGATTGGTGTACTGCTCATTACTTGAAAGTATCATGAAGGTCGGAAGAAAAAATATATGTTGAGATTACAGGAGACTGTAGTTTTTTGGCAACCTAACAACGCATTTCATTGAATGAGTTATTCGCCAGTCTCTGCTTAAGGCTACATCAAGAGGAAACAAACCTTAGAGATAGAACGTAGAACTACTGTATTGTGTCAAGTTTCAAGAAGCTAGCCCAAACCGTGTTGATTTAGAGTTCCAACTGCATCTGTCAATATAGGAGAAAACAGAGTGAAACCTAAAAATTCAAACTGTTCCTGGAAACGAATGCTTCAATCTAGGAGAACTAAACTTGGGCATCCAAGTGGGATTGGTGTACTGATCATTACGTGAATGTATCATGAAGATTGGATGAAAAAATATATGTTGAGATTTCAGGAGACTCTAGTGTTTGGAAGTTTGACAACCTCTTTCCATACAAGTGTTATTTGCAGTCGCTGCATTAGGCTACATCAAGAGGAAACAAAACTTAGAGATAGAACGTAGAACTACTGTATTGTGTCAAGTTTCAAGAAGCTAGCACAAACTGTGTTTGATTTAGAGATCGAAATGCATCTGTTACTATAGGAGAAAACAGAGTGAAACCTGAAAATTCAAACTGTTACTGCAAACGAATGCTTCAACCTAGGATAACGAAACTTGGGCATCCAAGTTTGATTGGTGTACTGCTCATTACTTGAAAGTATCATGAAGGTTGGAAGAAAAAATATATGTTGAGATTTCAGGCGACTGTAGTTTTTTGGCAGCCTAACAACGCCTTTCATTGAATGAGTTATTCTCCAGTCTCTGCTTAAGGCTACATCAAGAGGAAACAAACCTTAGAGATAGAACGTAGAACTACTGTACTGTGTCAAGTTTCAAGAAGCTAGCACAAACCGTGTTGATTTAGAGTTCGAACTGCATCTGTCAATATAGGAGAAAACAGAGTGAAACCTAAAAATTCAAACTGTTACTGCAAACGAATGCTTCAAACTAGAAGAACGAAAATAGGGCATCCAAGTTTGATTGGTGTACTGCTCATTACTTGAAAGTATCATGAAGTTCGGAAGAAAAAATATATGTTGTGATTTCAGGAGACTGTAGTTTTTTGGCAGCCTAACCATGCCTTTCATTAAATGAGTTATTCTCCAGTCTCTGCTTAAGGCTACATCAAGACGAAACAAACCTTAGATATAGAACGTAGAACTACTGTATTGTGCCAAGTTTCAAGACGCTAGCAGAAACGGTGTTTGATTTAGAATTCGAACTGCATCTGTCAAGATAGTAGAAAACCCAGTGAAACCTAAAAATTCAAACTGTTACTGCAAACGAATGCTTCAAACTAGAAGAACGAAAATAGGGCATCCAAGTTTGATTGGTGTACTGCTCATTACTTGAAAGTATCATGAAGGTCGGAAGAAAAAATATATGTTGGGATTTCAGGAGACTGTAGTTTTTTGGCAGCCTAACAACGCCTTTCATTGAATGAGTTATTCTACAGTCTCTGCTTAAGGTTACATCAAGAGGAAACAAACCTTAGAGATAGAACGTAGAATTACTGTATTGTGTCAAGTTTCAAGAAGCTAGCACAAACCGTGTTTATTTAGAGTTCGTACTGCATCTGTCAATATAGGAGAAAACAGAGTGAAACCTAAGAATTCAAACTGTTCCTGGAAACGAATGCTTCAATCTAGGAGAACTAAACTTGGGCATCCAAGTGGGATTGGTGTACTGATCATTACGTGAATGTATCATGAAGATTGGATGAAAAAATATATGTTGAGATTTCAGGAGACTCTAGTGTTTGGAAGTTTGGCAACCCCTTTCCATATAAGTGTTATTCGCAGTCCCTGCATTAGGCTACATCAAGAGGTAACAAAACTTAGAGATAGAACGTAGAACTACTGTATTGTGTCAAGTTTCAAGAAGCTAGCACAAACCGTGTTGATTTAGAGTTCGAACTGCATCTGTCAATATAGGAGAAAACAGAGTGAAACCTAAAAATTCAAACTGTTACTGCAAACGAATGTTTCAACCTAGAAGATCGAAACTAGGGCATCCAAGTTTGATTGGTGTACTGCTCATTACTTGAAAGTATCATGAAGGTCGGAAGAAAAAATATATGTTGAGATTACAGGAGACTGTAGTTTTTTGGCAACCTAACAACGCATTTCATTGAATGAGTTATTCGCCAGTCTCTGCTTAAGGCTACATCAAGAGGAAACAAACCTTAGAGATAGAACGTAGAACTACTGTATTGTGTCAAGTTTCAAGAAGCTAGCCCAAACCGTGTTGATTTAGAGTTCCAACTGCATCTGTCAATATAGGAGAAAACAGAGTGAAACCTAAAAATTCAAACTGTTCCTGGAAACGAATGCTTCAATCTAGGAGAACTAAACTTGGGCATCCAAGTGGGATTGGTGTACTGATCATTACGTGAATGTATCATGAAGATTGGATGAAAAAATATATGTTGAGATTTCAGGAGACTCTAGTGTTTGGAAGTTTGACAACCTCTTTCCATACAAGTGTTATTTGCAGTCGCTGCATTAGGCTACATCAAGAGGAAACAAAACTTAGAGATAGAACGTAGAACTACTGTATTGTGTCAAGTTTCAAGAAGCTAGCACAAACTGTGTTTGATTTAGAGATCGAAATGCATCTGTTACTATAGGAGAAAACAGAGTGAAACCTGAAAATTCAAACTGTTACTGCAAACGAATGCTTCAACCTAGGATAACGAAACATGGGCATCCAAGTTTGATTGGTGTACTGCTCATTACTTGAAAGTATCATGAAGGTTGGAAGAAAAAATATATGTTGAGATTTCAGGCGACTGTAGTTTTTTGGCAGCCTAACAACGCCTTTCATTGAATGAGTTATTCTCCAGTCTCTGCTTAAGGCTACATCAAGAGGAAACAAACCTTAGAGATAGAACGTAGAACTACTGTACTGTGTCAAGTTTCAAGAAGCTAGCACAAACCGTGTTGATTTAGAGTTCGAACTGCATCTGTCAATATAGGAGAAAACAGAGTGAAACCTAAAAATTCAAACTGTTACTGCAAACGAATGCTTCAAACTAGAAGAACGAAAATAGGGCATCCAAGTTTGATTGGTGTACTGCTCATTACTTGAAAGTATCATGAAGTTCGGAAGAAAAAATATATGTTGTGATTTCAGGAGACTGTAGTTTTTTGGCAGCCTAACCATGCCTTTCATTAAATGAGTTATTCTCCAGTCTCTGCTTAAGGCTACATCAAGACGAAACAAACCTTAGATATAGAACGTAGAACTACTGTATTGTGCCAAGTTTCAAGACGCTAGCAGAAACGGTGTTTGATTTAGAATTCGAACTGCATCTGTCAAGATAGTAGAAAACCCAGTGAAACCTAAAAATTCAAACTGTTACTGCAAACGAATGCTTCAAACTAGAAGAACGAAAATAGGGCATCCAAGTTTGATTGGTGTACTGCTCATTACTTGAAAGTATCATGAAGGTCGGAAGAAAAAATATATGTTGGGATTTCAGGAGACTGTAGTTTTTTGGCAGCCTAACAACGCCTTTCATTGAATGAGTTATTCTACAGTCTCTGCTTAAGGTTACATCAAGAGGAAACAAACCTTAGAGATAGAACGTAGAATTACTGTATTGTGTCAAGTTTCAAGAAGCTAGCACAAACCGTGTTGATTTAGAGTTCGTACTGCATCTGTCAATATAGGAGAAAACAGAGTGAAACCTAAGAATTCAAACTGTTCCTGGAAACGAATGCTTCAATCTAGGAGAACTAAACTTGGGCATCCAAGTGGGATTGGTGTACTGATCATTACGTGAATGTATCATGAAGATTGGATGAAAAAATATATGTTGAGATTTCAGGAGACTCTAGTGTTTGGAAGTTTGGCAACCCCTTTCCATATAAGTGTTATTCGCAGTCCCTGCATTAGGCTACATCAAGAGGTAACAAAACTTAGAGATAGAACGTAGAACTACTGTATTGTGTCAAGTTTCAAGAAGCTAGCACAAACCGTGTTGATTTAGAGTTCGAACTGCATCTGTCAATATAGGAGAAAACAGAGTGAAACCTAAAAATTCAAACTGTTACTGCAAACGAATGTTTCAACCTAGAAGATCGAAACTAGGGCATCCAAGTTTGATTGGTGTACTGCTCATTACTTGAAAGTATCATGAAGGTCGGAAGAAAAAATATATGTTGAGATTACAGGAGACTGTAGTTTTTTGGCAACCTAACAACGCATTTCATTGAATGAGTTATTCGCCAGTCTCTGCTTAAGGCTACATCAAGAGGAAACAAACCTTAGAGATAGAACGTAGAACTACTGTATTGTGTCAAGTTTCAAGAAGCTAGCCCAAACCGTGTTGATTTAGAGTTCCAACTGCATCTGTCAATATAGGAGAAAACAGAGTGAAACCTAAAAATTCAAACTGTTCCTGGAAACGAATGCTTCAATCTAGGAGAACTAAACTTGGGCATCCAAGTGGGATTGGTGTACTGATCATTACGTGAATGTATCATGAAGATTGGATGAAAAAATATATGTTGAGATTTCAGGAGACTCTAGTGTTTGGAAGTTTGACAACCTCTTTCCATACAAGTGTTATTTGCAGTCGCTGCATTAGGCTACATCAAGAGGAAACAAAACTTAGAGATAGAACGTAGAACTACTGTATTGTGTCAAGTTTCAAGAAGCTAGCACAAACTGTGTTTGATTTAGAGATCGAAATGCATCTGTTACTATAGGAGAAAACAGAGTGAAACCTGAAAATTCAAACTGTTACTGCAAACGAATGCTTCAACCTAGGATAACGAAACATGGGCATCCAAGTTTGATTGGTGTACTGCTCATTACTTGAAAGTATCATGAAGGTTGGAAGAAAAAATATATGTTGAGATTTCAGGCGACTGTAGTTTTTTGGCAGCCTAACAACGCCTTTCATTGAATGAGTTATTCTCCAGTCTCTGCTTAAGGCTACATCAAGAGGAAACAAACCTTAGAGATAGAACGTAGAACTACTGTACTGTGTCAAGTTTCAAGAAGCTAGCACAAACCGTGTTGATTTAGAGTTCGAACTGCATCTGTCAATATAGGAGAAAACAGAGTGAAACCTAAAAATTCAAACTGTTACTGCAAACGAATGCTTCAAACTAGAAGAACGAAAATAGGGCATCCAAGTTTGATTGGTGTACTGCTCATTACTTGAAAGTATCATGAAGTTCGGAAGAAAAAATATATGTTGTGATTTCAGGAGACTGTAGTTTTTTGGCAGCCTAACCATGCCTTTCATTAAATGAGTTATTCTCCAGTCTCTGCTTAAGGCTACATCAAGACGAAACAAACCTTAGATATAGAACGTAGAACTACTGTATTGTGCCAAGTTTCAAGACGCTAGCAGAAACGGTGTTTGATTTAGAATTCGAACTGCATCTGTCAAGATAGTAGAAAACCCAGTGAAACCTAAAAATTCAAACTGTTACTGCAAACGAATGCTTCAAACTAGAAGAACGAAAATAGGGCATCCAAGTTTGATTGGTGTACTGCTCATTACTTGAAAGTATCATGAAGGTCGGAAGAAAAAATATATGTTGGGATTTCAGGAGACTGTAGTTTTTTGGCAGCCTAACAACGCCTTTCATTGAATGAGTTATTCTACAGTCTCTGCTTAAGGTTACATCAAGAGGAAACAAACCTTAGAGATAGAACGTAGAATTACTGTATTGTGTCAAGTTTCAAGAAGCTAGCACAAACCGTGTTGATTTAGAGTTCGTACTGCATCTGTCAATATAGGAGAAAACAGAGTGAAACCTAAGAATTCAAACTGTTCCTGGAAACGAATGCTTCAATCTAGGAGAACTAAACTTGGGCATCCAAGTGGGATTGGTGTACTGATCATTACGTGAATGTATCATGAAGATTGGATGAAAAAATATATGTTGAGATTTCAGGAGACTCTAGTGTTTGGAAGTTTGGCAACCCCTTTCCATATATGTGTTATTCGCAGTCCCTGCATTACGCTATATCAAGAGGAAACAAAACTTAGAGATAGAACGTAGAACTAATTTATTGTGTCAAGTTTCAAGAAGCTAGCACAAACTGTGTTTGATTTAGAGTTCGAACTGCATCTGTCAATATATGAGAAAACAGAGTGAAACCTAAAAATTCAAACTGTTACTGCAAACGAATGCTTCAACCTAGGAGAACGAAACTTGGGCATCCAAGTTTGATTGGTGTACTGCTCATTACTTGAAAGTATCATGAAGTTCGGAGGAAAAAATATATGTTGTGATTTCAGGAGACTGTAGTTTTTTGGCAGCCTAACAACGCCTTTCATTGAATGAGTTATTCGCCAGTCTCTGCTTAAGGCTACATCAAGAGAAAACAAACCTTAGAGATAGAACGTAGAACTACTGTATTATGTCAAGTTTCAAGAGGCTAGCACAAACCGTGTTGATTTAGAGTTTGTTCTGCATCTGTCAATATAGGAGAAAACAGTGTGAAAACTAATAATTCAAACTGTTCCTGGAAACGAATGCTTCAATCTAGGAGAACTAAACTTGGGCTTCCAAGTGGGATTGGTGTACTGATCATTACGTGAATGTATCATGAAGATTGGATGAAAAAATATATGTTGAGATTTCAGGAGACTCTAGTGTTTGGAAGTTTGGCAACCCCTTTCCATATAAGTGTTATTCGCAGTCCATGCATTAGGCTACATCAAGAGGAAACAAAACTTAGAGATAGAACGTAGAACTACTGTATTGTGTCAAGTTTCAAGAAGCTAGCACAAACTGTGTTTGATATAGAGTTCGAACTGCATCTGTCAATATAGGAGAAAACAGAGTGAAACCTAAAAATTCAAACTGTTACTGCAAACGAATGCTTCAAACTAGAAGAACGAAACTAGGGCATCCAAGTTTGATTGGTGTACTGCTCATTACTTGAAAGTATCATGAAGGTCGGAAGAAATAATATATGTTGAGATTACAGGAGACTGTAGTTTTTTGGCAACCTAACCACGCATTTCATTGAATGAGTTATTCGCCAGTCTTTGCTTAAGGCTACATCAAGAGGAAGCAAACCTTAGAGATAGAACGTAGAACTACTGTATTGTGTCAAGTTTCAAGAAGCTAGCACAAACCGTGTTGATTTAGAGTTCGAACTGCATCTGTCAATATTGGAGAAAACAGAGTGAAACCTAAAAATTCAAACTGTTCCTGGAAACGAATGCTTCAATCTAGGAAAAATAAACGTGGGCATCCAAGTGGAATTGGTGTACTGATCATTACGTGAATATATCATGAAGATTGGATGACAAAATATATGTTGAGATTTCAGGAGACTCTAGTGTTTGGAAGTTTGTCAACCCCTTTCCATATAAGTGTTATTCGAAGTCCCTGCATTAGGCTACATCAAGAGGAAACAAACCTTAGAGATAGAACGTAGAACTACTGTACTGTGTCAAGTTTCAAGAAGCTAGCACAAACCGTGTTGATTTAGAGTTCGAACTGCATCTGTCAATATAGGAGAAAACAGAGTGAAACCTAAAAATTCAAACTGTTACTGCAAACGAATGCTTCAAACTAGAAGAACGAAAATAGGGCATCCAAGTTTGATTGGTGTACTGCTCATTACTTGAAAGTATCATGAAGTTCGGAAGAAAAAATATATGTTGTGATTTCAGGAGACTGTAGTTTTTTGGCAGCCTAACCATGCCTTTCATTAAATGAGTTATTCTCCAGTCTCTGCTTAAGGCTACATCAAGACGAAACAAACCTTAGATATAGAACGTAGAACTACTGTATTGTGCCAAGTTTCAAGACGCTAGCAGAAACGGTGTTTGATTTAGAATTCGAACTGCATCTGTCAAGATAGTAGAAAACCCAGTGAAACCTAAAAATTCAAACTGTTACTGCAAACGAATGCTTCAAACTAGAAGAACGAAAATAGGGCATCCAAGTTTGATTGGTGTACTGCTCATTACTTGAAAGTATCATGAAGGTCGGAAGAAAAAATATATGTTGGGATTTCAGGAGACTGTAGTTTTTTGGCAGCCTAACAACGCCTTTCATTGAATGAGTTATTCTACAGTCTCTGCTTAAGGTTACATCAAGAGGAAACAAACCTTAGAGATAGAACGTAGAATTACTGTATTGTGTCAAGTTTCAAGAAGCTAGCACAAACCGTGTTGATTTAGAGTTCGTACTGCATCTGTCAATATAGGAGAAAACAGAGTGAAACCTAAGAATTCAAACTGTTCCTGGAAACGAATGCTTCAATCTAGGAGAACTAAACTTGGGCATCCAAGTGGGATTGGTGTACTGATCATTACGTGAATGTATCATGAAGATTGGATGAAAAAATATATGTTGAGATTTCAGGAGACTCTAGTGTTTGGAAGTTTGGCAACCCCTTTCCATATAAGTGTTATTCGCAGTCCCTGCATTAGGCTACATCAAGAGGTAACAAAACTTAGAGATAGAACGTAGAACTACTGTATTGTGTCAAGTTTCAAGAAGCTAGCACAAACCGTGTTGATTTAGAGTTCGAACTGCATCTGTCAATATAGGAGAAAACAGAGTGAAACCTAAAAATTCAAACTGTTACTGCAAACGAATGTTTCAACCTAGAAGATCGAAACTAGGGCATCCAAGTTTGATTGGTGTACTGCTCATTACTTGAAAGTATCATGAAGGTCGGAAGAAAAAATATATGTTGAGATTACAGGAGACTGTAGTTTTTTGGCAACCTAACAACGCATTTCATTGAATGAGTTATTCGCCAGTCTCTGCTTAAGGCTACATCAAGAGGAAACAAACCTTAGAGATAGAACGTAGAACTACTGTATTGTGTCAAGTTTCAAGAAGCTAGCCCAAACCGTGTTGATTTAGAGTTCCAACTGCATCTGTCAATATAGGAGAAAACAGAGTGAAACCTAAAAATTCAAACTGTTCCTGGAAACGAATGCTTCAATCTAGGAGAACTAAACTTGGGCATCCAAGTGGGATTGGTGTACTGATCATTACGTGAATGTATCATGAAGATTGGATGAAAAAATATATGTTGAGATTTCAGGAGACTCTAGTGTTTGGAAGTTTGACAACCTCTTTCCATACAAGTGTTATTTGCAGTCGCTGCATTAGGCTACATCAAGAGGAAACAAAACTTAGAGATAGAACGTAGAACTACTGTATTGTGTCAAGTTTCAAGAAGCTAGCACAAACTGTGTTTGATTTAGAGATCGAAATGCATCTGTTACTATAGGAGAAAACAGAGTGAAACCTGAAAATTCAAACTGTTACTGCAAACGAATGCTTCAACCTAGGATAACGAAACATGGGCATCCAAGTTTGATTGGTGTACTGCTCATTACTTGAAAGTATCATGAAGGTTGGAAGAAAAAATATATGTTGAGATTTCAGGCGACTGTAGTTTTTTGGCAGCCTAACAACGCCTTTCATTGAATGAGTTATTCTCCAGTCTCTGCTTAAGGCTACATCAAGAGGAAACAAACCTTAGAGATAGAACGTAGAACTACTGTACTGTGTCAAGTTTCAAGAAGCTAGCACAAACCGTGTTGATTTAGAGTTCGAACTGCATCTGTCAATATAGGAGAAAACAGAGTGAAACCTAAAAATTCAAACTGTTACTGCAAACGAATGCTTCAAACTAGAAGAACGAAAATAGGGCATCCAAGTTTGATTGGTGTACTGCTCATTACTTGAAAGTATCATGAAGTTCGGAAGAAAAAATATATGTTGTGATTTCAGGAGACTGTAGTTTTTTGGCAGCCTAACCATGCCTTTCATTAAATGAGTTATTCTCCAGTCTCTGCTTAAGGCTACATCAAGACGAAACAAACCTTAGATATAGAACGTAGAACTACTGTATTGTGCCAAGTTTCAAGACGCTAGCAGAAACGGTGTTTGATTTAGAATTCGAACTGCATCTGTCAAGATAGTAGAAAACCCAGTGAAACCTAAAAATTCAAACTGTTACTGCAAACGAATGCTTCAAACTAGAAGAACGAAAATAGGGCATCCAAGTTTGATTGGTGTACTGCTCATTACTTGAAAGTATCATGAAGGTCGGAAGAAAAAATATATGTTGGGATTTCAGGAGACTGTAGTTTTTTGGCAGCCTAACAACGCCTTTCATTGAATGAGTTATTCTACAGTCTCTGCTTAAGGTTACATCAAGAGGAAACAAACCTTAGAGATAGAACGTAGAATTACTGTATTGTGTCAAGTTTCAAGAAGCTAGCACAAACCGTGTTGATTTAGAGTTCGTACTGCATCTGTCAATATAGGAGAAAACAGAGTGAAACCTAAGAATTCAAACTGTTCCTGGAAACGAATGCTTCAATCTAGGAGAACTAAACTTGGGCATCCAAGTGGGATTGGTGTACTGATCATTACGTGAATGTATCATGAAGATTGGATGAAAAAATATATGTTGAGATTTCAGGAGACTCTAGTGTTTGGAAGTTTGGCAACCCCTTTCCATATATGTGTTATTCGCAGTCCCTGCATTACGCTATATCAAGAGGAAACAAAACTTAGAGATAGAACGTAGAACTAATTTATTGTGTCAAGTTTCAAGAAGCTAGCACAAACTGTGTTTGATTTAGAGTTCGAACTGCATCTGTCAATATATGAGAAAACAGAGTGAAACCTAAAAATTCAAACTGTTACTGCAAACGAATGCTTCAACCTAGGAGAACGAAACTTGGGCATCCAAGTTTGATTGGTGTACTGCTCATTACTTGAAAGTATCATGAAGTTCGGAGGAAAAAATATATGTTGTGATTTCAGGAGACTGTAGTTTTTTGGCAGCCTAACAACGCCTTTCATTGAATGAGTTATTCGCCAGTCTCTGCTTAAGGCTACATCAAGAGAAAACAAACCTTAGAGATAGAACGTAGAACTACTGTATTGTGTCAAGTTTCAAGAGGCTAGCACAAACCGTGTTGATTTAGAGTTTGTTCTGCATCTGTCAATATAGGAGAAAACAGTGTGAAAACTAATAATTCAAACTGTTCCTGGAAACGAATGCTTCAATCTAGGAGAACTAAACTTGGGCTTCCAAGTGGGATTGGTGTACTGATCATTACGTGAATGTATCATGAAGATTGGATGAAAAAATATATGTTGAGATTTCAGGAGACTCTAGTGTTTGGAAGTTTGGCAACCCCTTTCCATATAAGTGTTATTCGCAGTCCATGCATTAGGCTACATCAAGAGGAAACAAAACTTAGAGATAGAACGTAGAACTACTGTATTGTGTCAAGTTTCAAGAAGCTAGCACAAACTGTGTTTGATATAGAGTTCGAACTGCATCTGTCAATATAGGAGAAAACAGAGTGAAACCTAAAAATTCAAACTGTTACTGCAAACGAATGCTTCAAACTAGAAGAACGAAACTAGGGCATCCAAGTTTGATTGGTGTACTGCTCATTACTTGAAAGTATCATGAAGGTCGGAAGAAATAATATATGTTGAGATTACAGGAGACTGTAGTTTTTTGGCAACCTAACCACGCATTTCATTGAATGAGTTATTCGCCAGTCTTTGCTTAAGGCTACATCAAGAGGAAGCAAACCTTAGAGATAGAACGTAGAACTACTGTATTGTGTCAAGTTTCAAGAAGCTAGCACAAACCGTGTTGATTTAGAGTTCGAACTGCATCTGTCAATATTGGAGAAAACAGAGTGAAACCTAAAAATTCAAACTGTTCCTGGAAACGAATGCTTCAATCTAGGAAAAATAAACGTGGGCATCCAAGTGGAATTGGTGTACTGATCATTACGTGAATATATCATGAAGATTGGATGACAAAATATATGTTGAGATTTCAGGAGACTCTAGTGTTTGGAAGTTTGTCAACCCCTTTCCATATAAGTGTTATTCGAAGTCCCTGCATTAGGCTACATCAAGAGGAAACAAAACTTAGAGATAGAACGTAGAACTACTGTATTGTGTCAAGTTTCAAGAAGCTAGCACAAACTGTGTTTGATTTAGAGATCGAACTGCATCTGTCAATATAGGAGAAAACAGAGTGAAACCTAAAAATTCAAACTGTTACTGCAAACGAATGCTTCAAACTAGGAGAACGAAACTTGGGCATCCAAGTTTGATTCTTGTACTGCTCATTACTTGAAAGTATCATGAAGGTCGGAAGAAAAAATATATGTTGTGATTTCAGGAGACTGTAGTTTTTTAGCAGCCTAACAACGCCTTTCATTGAATGAGTTATTCTCCAGTCACTGCTTAAGGCTACATCAAGAGGAAACAAACCTTAGGGATAGAACGTAGAACTACTGTATTTTGTTAAGTTTCAAGAAGCTAGCACAAACCGTGTTGATTTAGAGTTCGTTCTGCATCTGTCAATATAGGAGAAAACAGAGTGAATCCTAAAAATTCAAAGTGTTCCTGGAAACGAATGCTTCAATCTAGGAGAACTAAACTTGGGCATCCAAGTGGGATTGGTGTACTGATAATAACGTGAATGTATCATGAAGATTGGATGAAAAAATATATGTTGAGATTTCAGGAGACTCTATTGTTTGGAAGTTTGGCAAACCCTTTCCATATAAGTGTTATTCGCAGTCCCTGCATTAGGCTACATCAAGAGGAAACAAAACTTAGAGATAGAACGTAGAACTACTGTATTGTGTCAAGTTTCAAGAAGCTAACACAAACTGTGTTTGATATAGAGTTCGAACTGCATCTGTCAATATAGGAGAAAACAGAGTGAAACCTAAAAATTCAAACTGTTTCCGCAAACGAATGCTTCAACCTAGGAGAACAAAACTTGGGCATCCAAGGTTGATTGGTGTACTGCTCATTACTTGAAAGTATCATGAAGGTCGGAAGAAAAAATATATGTTGTGATTTCAGGAGACTGTACTTTTTTGCCAACCTAACAACGCCTTTCATTGAATGAGTTACTCACCAGTCTTTGCTTAAGACTACATCAAGAGGAAACAAACCTTAGAGATAGAACGTAGAACTACAGTATTGTGTCAAGTTTCAAGAAGCTAGCACAAACCGTGTTGATTTAGAGTTCGAAATGCATCTGTCAATATAGGAGAAAACAGAGTGAAACCTAAAATTCAAACTGTTACTGCAAACGAATGCTTCAACCTAGAAGAAGGAAACTAGGGCATCCAAGTTTAATTGGTGTACTGCTCATTACTTGAAAGTATCATGAAGGTCGGAAGAAGAAATATATGTTGAGATTACATTAAACTGTAGTTTTTTGGCAACCTAACAACGGATTTCATTGAATGAGTTATTCACCAGTCTTTGCTTAAGGCTACATCAAGAGGAAACAAACCTTAGAGATAGAACGTAGAACTACTGTATTGTGTTAAGTTTCAAGAAGCTAGCACAAACCGTGTCGATTTAGAGTTCGAACTGCATCTGTCAATATAGGAGAAAACAGAGTGAAACCTAAAAATTCAAACTTTTCCTGGAAACGAATGCTTCACTCTAGGAGAAGTAAACTTGGGCATCCAAGTGGGATTGCTCTACTGATCATTACGTGAATGTATCATGAAGATTGGATGAAAAAATATATGTTGAGATTTCAAGAGACTCTAGTGTTTGGAAGTTTGGCAACCCCTTTCCATATAAGTGTTATTCGCAGTCCCTGCATTAGGCTACATCAAGAGGAAACAAAACTTAGAGATAGAACGTAGAACTACTGTATTGTGTCAAGTTTCAAGAAGCTAGCAAATCTGTGTTGATTTAGAGTTCAAACTGCATCTGTCAGTATAGGAGAAAACAGAGTGAAACCTAAAAATTCAAACTGTTCCTGAAAACGAATGCTTCAATCTGGGAGAACTAATCTTGGGCATCCAAGTGGGATTGGTGTACTGATCATTACTGAATGTATCATGAAGATTGGATGAAAATATATATGTTGAGATTTCAGGAGACTCTAGTGTTTGGAAGTTTGGCAACCCCTTTCCATATAAGTGTTATTCGCAGTCCCTGCATTAAGCTGCATCAAGAGGAAACAAAACATAGAGATAGAACCTAAACCTACTGTATTGTGTCAAGTTTCAAGAAGCTAGCACAAACTGTGTTTGATTTAGAGATCGAACTGCATCTGTCAATATAGGAGAAAACAGAGTGAAACCTAAAAATTCAAACTGTTGCTGGAAACGAATGCTTCAATCTAGGAGAATTAAAGTTGGGCATCCAAGTGGGATTGGTGTACTGATCATTACGTGAATGTATCATGAAGATTTTATGAAAAAATATATGTTGAGATTTCAGGAGACTCTAGTGTTTGGAAGTTTGGCAACCCCTTTCCATATAAGTGTTATTCGCAGTCCCGGCATTAGGCTACATCAAGAGGAAACAAAACTTAGAGATAGAACGTAGAACTACTGTATTGTGTCAAGTTTCAAGAAGCTAGCACAAACTGTGTTTGATTTAGAGATCGAACTGCATCTGTCAATATAGGAGAAAACAGAGTAAAACCTAAAAATTCAAACTGTTACTGCAAACGAATTCTTTAACCTAGGAGAACGAAACTTGGGCATCCAAGTTTGATTGGTGTACTGCTCATTACTTGAAAGTATCATGAAGGTGGGAAGAAAAAATATATGTTGTGATTTCATTAGCCTGTAGTTTTTTGGCAGCCTAACAACGCCTTTCATTGAATGAGTTATTCTCCTATCTCTGCTTAAGGCTACATCAAGAGGAAACAAACCTTAGAGATAGAACGTAGAACTACTGTATTGTGTCAAGTTTCCTGAAGCTAGCACAAACCGTGTTGATTTAGAGTTCGAACTGCATCTGTCAATATAGGAGAAAACAGAGTGAAACCTAAAAATTCAAACTGTTACTGCAAACGAATGCTTTAACCTAGAAGAACGAAACTAGGGCATCCAAGTTTGATTTTTGTACTGCTCATTACTTGAAAGTATCATGAAGGTCGGAAGAAAAAATATGTGTTGAGATTACAGGAGACTGTAGTTTTTGGCAACCTAACAACGCATTTCATTGAATGAGTTATTCGCCAGTCTTTGCTTAAGGCTACATCAAGAGGAAACAAACCTTAGAGATAGAACGTAGAACTACTGTATTGTGTCAAGTTTCAAGAAGCTAGCACAAACCGTCTTGATTTAGAGTTCGTACTGCATCTGTCAATATAGGAGAAAACAGAGTGAAACCTAAAAATTCAAACTGTTCCTGGAAACGAATGCTTCTTTCTGGGAGAACTAATCTTGGGCATCCAAGTGGGATTGGTGTACTGATCATTACGTGAATGTATCATGAAGATTAAATGAAAAAATATATGTTGAGATTTCAGGAGACTCTAGTGTATGGAAGTTTGGCAACCCCTTTCCTTATAAGTGTTATTCGCAGTCCCTGCATTAAGCTACATCAAGAGGAAACAAAACATAGAGATAGAACCTAAACCTACTGTATTGTGTCAAGTTTCAAGAAGCTAGCACAAACTGTGTTTGATTTAGAGATCGAACTGCATCTGTCAATATAGGAGAAAACAGAGTGAAACCGAAAAATTCAAACTGTTACTGCAAACGAATGCTTCAACCTAGGAGAACGAAACTTGGGCATCCAAGTGGGATTGGTGTACTGCTCATTACTTGAAAGTATCATGAAGGTCGGAAGAAAAAATATATGTTGTGATTTCAGGAGACTGTAGTTTTTGGCAGCCTAACAATGCCTTTCATTGAATGAGTTATTCTCCTATCTCTGCTTAAGGCTACATCAAGAGGAAACAAACCTTAGGGATAGAACGTAGAACTACTGGATTGTGTCATGTTTCAAGAAGCTAGCACAAACCGTGTTGATTTAGAGTTCGAACTGCATCTGTCAATATAGGAGAAAACAGAGTGAAACCTAAAAATTCAAACTGTTACTGCAAACGAATGCTTCAACCTAGGAGAACGAAACTTGGGCATCCAAGTTTGATTGGTGTACTGCTCATTACTTGAAAGTATCATGAAGGTCGGAAGAAAAAATATATGTTGAGACTACAGGAGACTGTAGTTTTTTGAAACTTAACAACGCCTTTCATTGAATGAGTTATTCACCAGTCTTTGCTTAAGACTACATCAAGAGCAAACAAATCTTAGAGATAGAACGTGGAACTACTGTATTTTGTCAAGTTTCAAGAAGCTAGCACAAACCGTGTTGATTTAGAGTTCGAACTGCATCTGTCAATATAGGAGAAAACAGAGTGAAACCTAAAAATTCAAACTGTTACTGCAAACGAATGCTTCAACCTAGAAGAACGAAACTAGGGCATCCAAGTTTGATTGGTGTACTGCTCATTACTTAAAAGTATCATGAAGGTCGGAAGAAAAAATATATGTTGAGATTACAGGAGACTGTAGTTTTTTGGCAACCTAACAACGCATTTCATTGAAGGAGTTATTCGCCAGTCTTTGCTTAAGGCTACATCAAGAGGAAACAAACCTTAGATATAGAACGTAGAACTACTGTATTGTGTCAAGTTTCAAGAAGCTAGCACAAACCGTGTTGATTTAGAGTTCGAACTGCATCTGTCAATATAGGAGAAAACAGAGTGAAACCTAAAAATTCAAACTGTTCCTGGAAACGAATGCTTCAATCTAGGAGAACTAAACTTGGGCATCCAAGTGGGATTGGTGTACTGATCATTACGTGAATGTATCATGAAGATTGGATGAAAAAATATATGTTGAGATTTCAGGAGACTCTAGTGTTTGGAATTTTGGCAACCCCTTTCCATATAAGTGTTATTCGCAGTCCCTGCATTAGGCTACATCAAGAGGAAACAAAACTTAGAGATAGAACGTAGAACTACTGTATTGTGTCAAGTTTCAAGAAGCTAGCAAAAACTGTGTTGATTTAGAGTTCAAACTGCATCTGTCAATATAGGAGAAAACAGAGTGAAACCTAAAAATTCAAACTGTTATTGCAAACGAATGCTTCAACCTAGGAGAACGAAACTTGGGCATCCAAGTTTGATTGGTGTACTGCTCATTACTTGAAAGTATCATGAAGGTCGGAAGAAAAAATATATGTTGTGATTTCAGGAGATTGTAGTTTTTTGGCAGCCTAACAACGCCTTTCAATGAATGAGTTATTCTCCAGTCTCTGCTTAAGGCTACATCAAGACGAAACAAACCTTAGAGATAGAACGTAGAACTACTGTATTGTGTCAAGTTTCAAGAAGCTAGCACAAACCGTGTTGATTTAGAGTTCGAACTGCATCTGTCAATATAGGAGAAAACAGAGTGAAACTTAAAATTCAAACTGTTACTGCAAACGAATGCTTCAACCTAGAAGAACGAAACTAGGGCATCCAAGTTTAATTGGTGTACTGCTCATTACTTGAAAGTATCATGAAGGTCGGAAGAAAAAATATATGTTGAGATTACAGGAGACTGTAGTTTTTTGGCAACCTAACAACGCATTTCATTTAATGAGTTATTCGCCAGTCTTTGCTTAAGGCTACATCAAGAGGAAACAAACCTTAGAGATAGAACGTAGAACTACTGTATTGTGTCAAGTTTCAAGAAGCTAGCACAAACCGTGTTGATTTAGAGTTCGAACTGCATCTGTCAATATAGGAGAAAACAGAGTGAAACCTAAAAATTCAAACTTTTCCTGGAAACGAATGCTTCAATCTAGGAGAACTAAACTTGGGCATCCAAGTGGGATTGCTCTACTGATCATTACGTGAATGTGTCATGAAGATTGGATGAAAAAATATATGTTGAGATTTCAGGAGACTCTAGTGTTTGGAAGTTTGGCAACCCCTTTCCATATAAGTGTTATTCGCAGTCCCTGCATTAGGCTACATCAAGAGGAAACAAAACTTAGAGATAGAACGTAGAACTACTGTATTGTGTCAAGTTTCAAGAAGCTAGCAAAAACTGTGTTGATTTAGAGTTCAAACTGCATCTGTCAATATAGGAGAAAACAGAGTGAAACCTAAAAATTCAAACTGTTCCTGCAAACGAATGCTTCAACCTAGGAGAACGAAACTTGGGCATCCAAGTTTGATTGGTGTACTGCTCATTACTTGAAAGTATCATGAAGGTCGGAAGAAAAAATATATGTTGTGATTTCAGGAGACTGTAGTTTTTTGGCAACCTAACAAAGCCTTTCAATGAATGAGTTATTCTCCAGTCTCTGCTTAAGGCTACATCAAGAGGAAACAAACCTTAGGGATAGAACGTAGAACTACTGTATTGTGTCAAGTTTCAAGAAGCTAGCACAAACCGTGTTGATTTAGAGTTCGAACTCATCTGTCAATATAGGAGAAAACAGAGTTAAACCTAAAAATTCAAACTGTTACTGCAAACGAGTGCTTCAACCTAGGAGAACAAAACTTGGGCATCCAAGTTTGATTGGTGTACTGCTCATTACTTGAAAGTATCATGAAGGTCGGAAGAAAAAATATATGTTGAGACTACAGGAGACTGTAGTTTTTTGCCAACCTAACAACGCCTTTCATTGAATGAGTTATTCACCAGTCTTTGCTTAAGACTACATCAAGAGGAACAAACCTTAGAGATAGAACGTAGAACTACTGTATTTTGTCAAGTTTCAAGGAGCTAGCACAAACCGTGTTGATTTAGAGTTCGAACTGTATCTGTCAATATAGGAGAAAACAGAGTGAAACCTAAAAATTCAAACTGTTACTGCAAACGAATGCTTCAACCTAGAAGAATTAAAATAGGGCATCCAAGATTGATTGGTGTACTGCTCATTCCTTGAAAGTATCATGAAGGTCAGAAGAAAAAATATATGTTGAGATTACAGGAGACTGTGGTTTTTTGGCAACCTAACAACGCATTTCATTGAATGAGTTATTCGCCAGTCTTTGCTTAAGGCTACATCAAGAGGAAACAAACCTTAGATATAGAACGTAGAAATACTGTATTGTGTCAAGTTTCAAGAAGCTAGCACAAATCGTGTTGATTTAGAGTTCGAACTGCATCTGTCAATATTGGAGAAAACAGAGTGAAACCTAAAAATTCAAACTGTTCCTGGAAACGAATGCTTCAATCTAGGAGAACTAAACTTGGGCATCCAAGTGGGATTGGTGTACTGATCATTACGTGAATATATCATGAAGATTGGTTGAAAAAATATATGTTGAGATTTCAGGAGACTCTAGTGTTTGGAAGTTTGGCAACCTCTTTCCATATAAGTGTTATTCGCAGTCCCTGCATTAGACTACATCAAGAGGAAACAAAACTTAGAGATAGAACGTAGAACTATTATATTGTGTCAAGTTTCAAGAAGCTAGCACAATCCGTGTTGATTTAGAGTTCGAACTGCATCTGTCAATATAGGAGAAAACAGAGTGAAACCTAAAAATTCAAACTGTTACTGCAAACGAATGCTTCAACCTAGAAGATCGAAACTAGGGCGTCCAAGTTTGATTGGTGTACTGCTCATTACTTGAAAATATCATGAAGGTCGAAAGAAAAAATATATGTTGAGATTACAGGAGACTGTAGTTTTTTGGCAGCCTAACCATGCATTTCATTGAATGAGTTATTCGCCAGTTTTTCCTTAAGGCTACATCAAGAGGAAACAAACCTTAGAGATAGAACGTAGAACTACTGTATTGTGTCAAGTTTCAAGAAGCTAGTACAAGCCGTGTTGATTTAGAGTTTGAGCTCCATCTGTCAATATAGGAGAAAACAGAGTGAACCTAAAAATTCAAACTATTCCTGGAAAGGAATGCTTCAATCTAGGAGAACTAAACTTGGGCATCCAAGTGGATTTGCTGTACTGATCATTACGTGAATGTATCATGATTTGATGAAAAAATATATGTTGAGATTTCAGGAAACTCTAGTGTTTGGAAGTTTGGCAACCCCTTTCCATATAAGTGTTATTCCCAGTCCCTGCATTAGGCTACATCAAGAGGAAACAAAACTTAGAGATAGAACGTAGAACTACTGTATTGTGTCAAGTTTCAAGAAGCTAGCACAAACTGTGTTGATTTAGAGTTCGAACTGCATCTGTCAATATAGGAGAAAACAGAGTGAAACCTAAAATTTCAAACTGTTACTGCAAACGAATGCTTCAACCTAGGAGAATGAAACTTGGGCATCCAAGTTTGATTGGTGTACTGCTCATTACTTGAAAGTATCATGAAAGTCGGAAGAAAAAATATATGTTGTGATTTCAGGAGACTGTAGTTTTTTCGCAGCCTAACAACACCTTTCATTGAATGAGTTATCCTACAGTCTCTGCTTAAGGCTACATCAAGAGGAAACAAACCTTAGACATAGAACGTAGAACTACTGTATTGTGTCAAGTTTCAAGAAGCTAGCACAAACCGTGTTGATTTAGAGTTCGAACTGCATCTGTCAATATAGGAGAAAACAGAGTGAAACCTAAAAATTCAAACTGTTACTGCAAACAAATGCTTCAACCTAGGAGAACGAAACTTGGGAATCCAAGTTTGATTGGTGTACTGCTCATTACTTGAAAGTATCATGAAGGTAGGAAGAAAAAATATATGTTGTGATTTCAGGAGACTGTAGTTTTTCAGCGTAACAACGATTTTCATTGAATGAGTTATTCTCCTATCTCTGCTTAAGGCTACATCAAGCGGAAACAAACCTTAGGGATAGAACGTAGAACTACTGGATTGTGTCAAATTTCAAGAAGCTAGCACAAACCGTGTTGATTTAGAGTTCGAACTGCATCTGTCAATATAGGAGAAAACAGAGTGAAACCTAAAAATTCAAACTGTTACTGCAAACGAATGCTTCAACCTAGGAGAAAAAAACTTGGGCATCCAAGTTTGATTGGTGTACTGCTCATTACTTGAAAGTATCATGAAGGTCGGAAGAAAAAATATATGTTGAGACTACAGGAGACTGTAGTTTTTTGCCAACCTAACAACGCCTTTCATTGAATGAGTTATTCACCAGTCTTTCCTTAAGACTACATCAAGGGGAAACAAACCTTAGAGATAGAACGTAGAACTGCTGTATTTTGTCAAGTTTCAAGAAGCTAGCACAAACCGTGTTGATTTAGAGTTCGAACTGCATCTGTCAATATAGGAGAAAACAGAGTGAAACCTAAAAATTCAAACAGTTACTGCAAACGAATGCTTCAACCTAGAAGAATGAAACTAGGGAATCCAAGTTTGATTGGTGTAGTGCTCATTCCTTGAAAGTATCATGAAGGTCAAAAGAAAAAATATATGTTGAGATTACAGGAGACTGTAGTTTTTTGGCAACCTAACAACGCATTTCATTGAATGAGTTATTCGCCAGTCTTTGCTTAAGGCTACATCAAGAGGAAACAAACCTTAGATATAGAACGTAGAACTACTGTATTGTGTCAAGTTTCAAGAAGCTAGCACAAACCTTGTTGATTTAGAGTTTGAACTGCATCTGTCAATATAGGAGAAAACAGAGTGAAACCTAAAAATTCAAACTGTTCCTGGAATCGAATGCTTCAATCTAGAGGAACTAAACTTGGGCATCCAAGTGGGATTGGTGTACTGATCATTACGTGAATGTATCATGAAGATTGCATGAAAAAATATATGTTGAGATTTCAGGAGACTCTAGTGTTTGGAGGTTTGGCAACCCCTTTCCATATAAGTGTTATTCGCAGTCCCTGCATTAGGCTACATCAAGAGGAAACAAAACTTAGAGATAGAACGTAGAACTACTGTATTGTGTCAAGTTTCAAGAAGCTAGCACAAACTGTGTTGATTTAGAGTTCGAACTGCATCTGTCAATATAGGAGAAAACAGAGTGAAACCTAAAATTTCAAACTGTTACTGCAAACGAATGCTTCAACCTAGAAGCACAAAACTAGGGCATCCAAGTTTGATTGGTGTACTGCTCATTACTTGAAAGTATCATGAAGGTCGGAAGAAAGAATATATGTTGTGATTTCAGGAGACTGTAGTTTTTTGGAAGCCTAACAACTCCTTTCATTGAATGAGTTATTCTCCAGTCTCTGCTTAAGGCTACATCAAGAGGAAACAAACCTTAGAGATAGAACCTAGAACTACTGTATTGTGTCAAGTTTCAAGAAGCTAGCACAAACCGTGTTGATTTAGAGTTCGAACTGCATCTGTCCATATAGGAGAAAACAGAGTGAAACCTAAAAATTCAAACTGTTACTGCAAACGAATGCTTCAACCTAGGAGAACAAAACTTGGGCATCCATGTTTGATTGGTGTACTGCTCATTACTTGAAAGTATCATGAAGGTCGAAAGAAAAAATATATGTTGAGATTACAGGAGACTGTAGTTTTTTGCCAAACTAACAACGCCTTTCATTGAATGAGTTATTCACCAGTCTTTGCTTAAGACTACATCAAGAGAAAACAAACCTTAGAGATAGAACGTAGAACTACTGTATTGTGTCAAGTTTCAAGAAGCTAGCAAAAACCGTGTTGATTTAGAGTTCGAACTGCATCTGTCAATATAGGAGAAAACAGAGTGAAACCTAAAAATTCAAACTGTTACTGCAAACGAATGCTTCAACCTAGAAGAACGAAACTAGGGCATCCAAGTTTGATTGGTGTACTGCTCATTACTTGAAAGTATCATGAAGGTCGGAAGAAAAAATATATGTTGAGATTTCAGGAGACTGTAGTTTGTTGGCAACCTAACAACGCTTTTCATTGAATGAGTTATTCGCCAGTTTGCTTAAGGCTACATCAAGAGGAAACAAACCTTAGAGATAGAACGTAGAACTACTGTATTGTGTCAAGTTTCAAGAAGCTAGCACAAACCATGATGATTTAGAGTTTGAACTCCATCTGTCAATATAGGAGAAAACACAGAAAACCTAAAAATTCAAACTGTTCCTGGAAACGAATGCTTCAGTCTAGGAGAACTAAACTTGGGCATCCAAGTGGGACTGGTGAACTGATCATTACGTGAATGTATCATGAAGATTGGATAAAAAAATATATGTTGACATTTCAGGAGACTCTAGTGTTTGGAAGTTTTTCAACCCCTTTCCATATATGTGTTATTCGCAGTCCCTGCATTAGGCTACATCAAGACGAAACAAAACTTAGAGATAGAACGTAGAAGTACTGTATTGTGTCAAGTTTCAAGAAGCTAGCACAAACTGTGTTTGATTTAGAGTTCGAACTGCATCTGACATTATAGGAGAAAACAGAGTGAAACCTAAAAATTCAAACTGTTACTGCAAACGAATGCTTCAACCTAGAAGAACGAAACTAGGGCATTCAAGTTTGATTGGTGTACTGCTCATTACTTGAAAGTATCATGAAGGTCGGAAGAAAAAATATATGTTGAGATTACAGGAGACTGTAGTTTTTTGGCAACCTAACAACGCATTTCATTGAATGAGTTATTCGCCAGTTTTGCTTAAGGCTACATCAAGAGGAAACAAACCTTAGAGATAGAACGTAGAACTACTGTATTGTGTCAAGTTTCAAGAAGCTAGCACAAACCGTGTTGATTTAGAGTTCGTACTGCATCTGTCAATATAGGAGAAAACAGAGTGAAACCTAAAAATTCAAACTGTTCCTGGAAACGAATGCTTCAATCTAGGAGAACTAAACTTGGGCATCCAAGTGGGATTGGTGTACTGATCATTACGTGAATGTATCATGAAGATTGCATGAAAAAATATATGTTGAGATTTCAGGAGACTCTAGTGTTTGGAAGTTTGGCAACCCCTTTCCATATAAGTGTTATTCGCAGTCCCTGCATTAGGCTACATCAAGAGGTAACAAAACTTAGAGATAGAACTTAGAACTACTGTATTGTGTCAAGTTTCAAGAAGCTAGCACAAACTGTGTTTCATATAGAGTTCGAACTGCATCTGTCAATATAGGAGAAAACAGAATGAAACATAAAAATTCAAATTGTTACTGCAAACGAATGCTTCAACCTAGGAGAACGAAACTTGGACATCCAAGTTTGATTGGTGTACTGCTCATTACTTGAAAGTATCATGAAGGTCTGAAGAAAAAATATATGTTGTGATTTCAGGAGACTGTAGTTTTTTGGCAGCCTAACCATGCCTTTCATTGAATGAGTTATTCTCCAGTCTCTGCTTAAGGCTATATCAAGACGAAACAAACCTTAGAGATAGAACGTAGAACTACTGTATTGTGTCAAGTTTCAAGAAGGTAGCAGAAACCGTGTTTGATTTAGAGTTCGAACTTCATCTGTCAATATAGGAGAAAACAGAGTGAAACCTAAAAATTCAAACTGTTACTGCAAACGAATGCTTCAACCTAGGAGAACAAATATTGGGCATCCAAGTTTGATTGGTGTACTGCTCATTACTTGAAAGTATCATGAAGGTCGAAAGAAAAAATATATGTTGAGATTACAGGAGACTGTAGTTTTTTGCCAACCTAACAACGCCTTTCATTGAATGAGTTATTCACCAGTATGTGCTTAAGGCTACATCAAGAGAAAACAAAACTTAGAGATAGAACGTAGAACTACTGTATTGTTTCAAGTTTCAAGAAGTTGGTACAAGCCGTGTTGATTTAGAGTTCGAGCTCCATCTGTCAATATAGGAGAAAACAGAGTGAACCTAAAAATTCAAACTGTTCCTGGAAACGAATGCTTCAATCTAGGAGAACTAAACTTGGGAATCCAAGTGGGATTGCTGTACTGATCATTACGTGAATGTATCATGAAGATTTGATGAAAAAATATATGTTGAGATTTCAGGAGTCTCTAGTGTTTGGAAGTTTGGCAACCCCTTTCCATATAAGTGTTATTCGCAGTCCCTGCATTAGGCTACATCAAGAGGAAACAAACCTTAGAGATAGAACGTAGAACTACTGTATTGTGTCAAGTTTCAAGAAGCTAGCACAAACCGTGTTGATTTAGAGTTCGAACTGCATCTGTCAATATAGGAGAAAACAGAGTGAAACCGAAAAATTCAAACTGTTACTGCAAACGAATGCTTCAACCTAGAAGAACGAAACTAGGGCATCCAAGTTTGATTGGTGTACTGCTCATTACTTGAAAGTATCATGAAGGTCGAAGAAAAAATATATGTTGAGATTTCAGGGGACTGTAGTTTTTTGGCAGCCTAACAATGCCTTTCATTGAATGAGTTATTCTCCAGTCTCTGCTTAAGGCTACATCAAGAGGAAACCAACCTTAGAGATAGAACCTAGAACTACAGTATTGTGTCAAGTTTCAAGAAGCTAGCACAAACCGTGTTGATTTAGAGTTCGTACTGCATCTGTCAATATAGGAGAAAAGAGAGTGAAAACTAAAAATTAAAACTGTTCCTGGAAACGAATGCTTCAATCTAGGAGAACTAAACTTGGGCTTCCAAGTGGGATTGGTGTACTGATCATTACGTGAATGTATCATGAAGATTGGATGAAAAAATATATGTTGAGATTTCAGGAGACTCTAGTGTTTGGAAGTTTTTCAACCCCTTTCCATATAAGTGTTATTCGCAGTCCCTGCATTAGGCTACATCAAGAGGAAACAAAACATAGAGATAGAATGTAGAACTACTGTATTGTGTCAAGTTTCAAGAAGCTAGCACAAACTGTGTTTGATTTAGAGTTCGAACTGCATCTGTCATTATAGGAGAAAACAGAGTGAAACCTAAAA
Organism: Callospermophilus lateralis; assembly: GCF_048772815.1. Classification (NCBI taxonomy): domain Eukaryota; kingdom Metazoa; phylum Chordata; class Mammalia; order Rodentia; family Sciuridae; genus Callospermophilus; species Callospermophilus lateralis. Next base: position 79,940 of record NW_027513665.1, on the reverse strand, counting down.
ATTCAAACTGTTACTGCAAACGAATGCTTCAACCTAGAAGAACGAAACTAGGGCATCCAAGTTTGATTGGTGTACTGCTCATTACTTGAAAGTATCATGAAGGTCGGAAGAAAAAATATATGTTGAGATTACAGGAGACTGTAGTTTTTTGGCAACCTAACAATGCATTTCATTGAATGAGTTATTCGCCAGTCTTTGCTTAAGGCTACATCAAGAGGAAACAAACCTTAGAGATAGAACGTAGAACTACTGTATTGTGTCAAGTTTCAAGGAGCTAGCACAAATCGTGTTGATTTAGAGTTCGTACTGCATCTGTCAATATAGGAGAAAACAGATAGAACCTAAAAATTCAAACTATTCCTGGAAACGAATGCTTCAATCTAGGAGAACTAAACTTGGGAATCCAAGTGGGATTGCTTTACTGATCATTACGTGAATGTATCATGAAGATTTGATGAAAAAATATATGTTGAGATTTCAGGAGTCTCTAGTGTTTGGAAGTTTGGCAACCCCTTTCCATATAAGTGTTATTCGCAGTCCCTGCATTAGGCTACATCAAGAGGAAACAAACCTTAGAGATAGAACGTAGAACTACTGTATTGTGTCAAGTTTCAAGAAGCTAGCACAAACCGTGTTGATTTAGAGTTCGAACTGCATCTGTCAATATAGGAGAAAACAGAGTGAAACCTAAAAATTCAAACTGTTACTGCAAACAAATGCTTCAACCTAGAACGAAACTTGGGCATCCAAGTTTGATTGGTGTACTGCTCATTACTTGAAAGTATCAGGAAGGTCGGAAGAAAAAATATATGTTGTGATTTCAGGAGACTGTAGTTTTTTGGCAGCCTAACAACGCCTTTCATTGAATGAGTTATTCTCCAGTCTCTTCTTAAGGCTACATCAAGAGGAAACAAACCTTAGAGATAGAACGTAGAACTACTGTATTGTGTCAAGTTTCAAGAAGCTAGCACTAACCGTGTTGATTTAGAGTTCGAACTGCATCTGTCAATATAGGAGAAAACAGAGTGAAACCTAAAAATTCAAACTGTTACTGCAAACGAATGCTTCAACCTAGAAGAACAAAACTTGGGCATCCAAGTTCGATTGGTGTACTGCTCATTACTTGAAAGTATCATGAAGGTCGAAAGAAAAAATATATGTTGAGATTACAGGAGACTGTAGTTTTTGCCAACCTAACAACGACTTTCATTGAATGAGTTATTCACCAGTCTTTGCTTAAGACTACATCAAGAGAAAACAAACCTTAGAGATAGAACGCAGAACTACTGTATTGTGTCAAGTTTCAAGAATCTAGCAAAAACCGTGTTGATTTAGAGTTCGAACTGCATCTGTCAATATAGGAGAAAACAGAGTGAAACCTAAAAATTCAAACTGTTACTGCAAACGAATGCTTCAACCTAGAAGAACGAAACTAGGGCATCCAAGTTTGATTGGTGTACTGCTCATTACTTGAAAGTATCATGAAGGTCGGAAGAAAAAATATATGTTGAGATTTCAGGAGACTGTAGTTTTTTGGCAACCTAACAACGCTTTTCATTGAATGAGTTATTCGCCAGTTTTTGCTTAAGGCTACATCAAGAGGAAAGAAACCTTAGAGATAGAACGTAGAACTACTGTATTGTGTCAAGTTTCAAGAAGCTAGCACAAACCATGATGATTTAGAGTTTGAACTCCATCTGTCAATATAGGAGAAAACACAGTAAACCTAAAAATTCAAACTGTTCCTGGAAACGAATGCTTCAATCTAGGAGAACTAAACTTGGGCATCCAAGTGGGACTGGTGTACTGATCATTACGTGAATGTATCATGAAGATTGGATGAAAAAATATATGTTGACATTTCAGGAGACTCTAGTGTTTGGAAGTTTTTCAACCCCTTTCCATATATGTGTTATTCGCAGTCCCTGCATTAGGCTACATCAAGACGAAACAAAACTTAGAGATAGAACGTAGAAGTACTGTATTGTGTCAAGTTTCAAGAAGCTAGCACAAACTGTGTTTGATTTAGAGTTCGAACTGCATCTGTCATTATAGGAGAAAACAGAGTGAAACCTAAAAATTCAAACTGTTACTGCAAACGAATGCTTCAACCTAGAAGAACGAAACTAGGGCATCCAAGTTTGATTGGTGTATGGTCATTACTTGAAAGTATCATGAAGGTCGGAAGAAAAAATATATGTTGAGATTACAGGAGACTGTAGTTTTTTGCCAACCTAACAACGCCTTTCATTGAATGAGTTATTCACCAGTCTTTGCTTAAGACTACATCAAGAGAAAACAAACCTTAGAGATAGAACGTAGAACTACTGTATTGTGTCAAGTTTCAAGAAGCTAGCACAAACCGTGTTGATTTAGAGTTCGTACTGCATCTGTCAATATAGGAGAAAACAGAGTGAAAACTAAAAATTCAAACTGTTCCTGGAAACGAATGCTTCAATCTAGGAGAACTAAACTTGGGCTTCCAAGTGGGATTGGTTTACTGATCATTACGTGAATGTATCATGAAGATTGGATGAAAAAATATATGTTGAGATTTCAGGAGACTCTAGTGTTTGGAAGTTTTTCAACCCCTTTCCATATATGTGTTATTCGCAGTCCCTGCATTAGGCTACATCAAGAGGAAACAAAACATAGAGATAGAACGTAGAACTACTGTATTGTGTCAAGTTTCAAGAAGCTAGCACAAACTGTGTTTGATTTAGAGTTCGAACTGCATCTGTCATTATAGGAGAAAACAGAGTGAAACCTAAAAATTCAAACTGTTACTGCAAACGAATGCTTCAACCTAGAAGAACGAAACTAGGGCATCCAAGTTTGATTGGTGTACTGCTCATTACTTGAAAGTATCATGAAGGTCGGAAGAAAAAATATATGTTGAGATTACAGGAGACTGTAGTTTTTTGGCAACCTAACAACGCATTTCATTGAATGAGTTATTCGCCAATCTTTGCTTAAGGCTACATCAAGAGGAAACAAACCTTAGAGATAGAACGTAGAACTACTGTATTGTGTCAAGTTTCAAGAAGCTAGCACAAATCGTGTTGATTTAGAGTTCGTACTGCATCTGTCAATATAGGAGAAAACAGAGTGAAAACTAAAAATTCAAACTGTTCCTGGAAACGAATGCTTCAATCTAGGAGAACTAAACTTGGGCATCCAAGTGGGACTGGTGTACTGATCATTACGTGAATGTATCATGAAGATTGGATGAAAAAATATATGTTGAGATTTCAGAGACTCTAGTGTTTGGAAGTTTGGCAACCCCTTTCCATATAAGTGTTATTCGCAGTCCCTGCATTAGGCTACATCAAGAGGAAACAAAACTTAGAGATAGAACGTAGAACTACTGTATTGTGTCAAGTTTCAAGAAGCTAGCACAAACTGTGTTGATTTAGAGTTCGAACTGCATCTGTCAATATAGGAGAAAACAGAGTGAAACCGAAAATTTCAAACTGTTACTGCAAACGAATGCTTCAACCTAGGAGAACGAAACTTGGGCATCCAAGTTTGATTGGTGTACTGCTCATTACTTGAAAGTATCATGAAGGTCGGAAGAAAGAATATATGTTGTGATTTCAGGAGACTGTAGTTTTTTGGAAGCCTAACAACTCCTTTCATTGAATGAGTTATTCTCCAGTCTCTGCTTAAGGCTACATCATGAGGAAACAAACCTTAGAGATAGAACCTAGAACTACTGTATTGTGTCAAGTTTCAAGAAGCTAGCACAAACCGTGTTGATTTAGAGTTCGAACTGCATCTGTCAATATAGGAGAAAACAGAGTGAAACCTAAAAATTCAAACTGTTACTGCAAACGAATGCTTCAACCTAGGAGAACAAAACTTGGGCATCCAAGTTTGATTGGTGTACTGCTCATTACTTGAAAGTATCATGAAGGTCGAAAGAAAAAATATATGTTGAGATTACAGGAGACTGTAGTTTTTTGCCAAACTAACAACGCCTTTCATTGAATGAGTTATTCACCAGTCTTTGCTTAAGACTACATCAAGAGAAAACAAACCTTAGAGATAGAACGTAGAACTACTGTATTGTGTCAAGTTTCAAGAAGCTAGCACAAACCATGATGATTTAGAGTTTGAACTCCATCTGTCAATATAGGAGAAAACACACTAAACCTAAAAATTCAAACTGTTCCTGGAAACGAATGCTTCAATCTAGGAGAACTAAACTTGGGCATCCAAGTGGGACTGGTGTACTGATCATTACGTGAATGTATCATGAAGATTGGATGAAAAAATATATGTTGACATTTCAGGAGACTCTAGTGTTTGGAAGTTTTTCAACCCCTTTCCATATATGTGTTATTCGCAGTCCCTGCATTAGGCTACATCAAGACGAAACAAAACTTAGAGATAGAACGTAGAAGTACTGTATTGTGTCAAGTTTCAAGAAGCTAGCACAAACTGTGTTTGATTTAGAGTTCGAACTGCATCTGTCATTATAGGAGAAAACAGAGTGAAACCTAAAAATTCAAACTGTTACTGCAAACGAATGCTTCAACCTAGAAGAACGAAACTAGGGCATCCAAGTTTGATTTGTGTACTGCTCATTACTTGAAAGTATCATGAAGGTCGGAAGAAAAAATATATGTTGAGATTACAGGAGACTGTAGTTTTTTGGCAACCTAACAACGCATTTCATTGAATGAGTTATTCGCCAGTCTTTGCTTAAGGCTACATCAAGAGGAAACAAATCTTAGAGATAGAACGTAGAACTACTGTATTGTGTCAAGTTTCAAAAAGCTAGCACAAACCATGTTGATTTAGAGTTCGAACTGCATGTGTCAATATAGGGGAAAACAGAGTGAAACCTAAAAATTCAAACTGTTACTGCAAACGAATGCTTCATCCTAGAAGAACCAAACTAGGGCATCCAAGTTTGATTGGTGTACTGCTCATTACTTGAAAGTATCATGAAGGTGGGAAGAAAAAACATATGTTGAGATTACAGGAGACTGTAGTTTTTTGGCAACCTAACAACACATTTCATTGAATGAGTTATTCACCAGTCTTTGCTTAAGACTACATCAAGAGGAAACAAACCTTAGAGATAGAACATAGAACTACTGTATTGTGTCAAGTTTCAAGAAGCTAGCACAAACCGTGTTGATTTAGAGTTCGTACTGCATCTGTCAATATAGGAGAAAACACAGTAAACCTAAAAATTCAAACTGTTCCTGGAAACGAATGCTTCAATCTAGGAGAACTAAACTTGGGCATCCAAGTGGGACTGGTGTACTGATCATTACGTGAATGTATCATGAAGATTGGATGAAAAAATATATGTTGACATTTCAGGAGACTCTAGTGTTTGGAAGTTTTTCAACCCCTTTCCATATATGTGTTATTCGCAGTCCCTGCATTAGGCTACATCAAGACGAAACAAAACTTAGAGATAGAACGTAGAAGTACTGTATTGTGTCAAGTTTCAAGAAGCTAGCACAAACTGTGTTTGATTTAGAGTTCGAACTGCATCTGTCAATATAGGAGAAAACAGAGTGAAACCTAAAAATTCAAACTGTTACTGCAAACGAATGCTTCAACCTAGGAGAACGAAACTTGGGCATCCAGGTTGATTGGTGTACTGCTCATTAGTTAAAAGTATCATGAAGGTCTTAAGAAAAAATATATGTTGTGATTTCAGGAGAATGTAGTTTTTTGGCAGCCTAACAACGCCTCTCATTGAATGAGTTATTCTCCAGTCTCTGCTTAAGGGTACATCAAGAGGAAACAAACCTTAGAGATAGAACGTAGAACTACTGTATTGTGTCAAGTTTCAAGAAGCTAGCACAAACCGTGTTGATTTAGAGTTCGAACTGCATCTGTCAATATAGGAGAAAACAGAATGAAACCTAAAAATTCAAACAGTTCCTGCAAACGAATGCTTCAATCTAGGAGAACTACTTTGGCATCCAAGTGGGATTGTTGTACTGATCATTACGTGAATGTATCCTGAAGATTGGATGAAAAAATATATGTTGAGATTTCAGGAGATTCTAGTTTTTGGAAGTTTGGCAATCCCTTTCAATATAAGTGTTATTCGCCAGTCCCTGCTTTAGGCTACATGAAGAGGAAGCAAACCTTAGAGACAGAACGTAGAACTACTTTATTTTGTCAAGTTTCAAGAAGCTAGCACAAACCTTGTTTGTTTAGAGTTTGAAATATATTTGTCAATATAGGAGAAAATAGAGTGAAACCTAAAAATTCAAACTGTTACTGCAAACGAATGCTTCAACCTAGGAGAACGAAACTTGGGCATCCAAGTTTGATTGGTGTACTGCTCATTACTTGAAAGTATCATGAAGGTCGGAGGAAAAAATATATGTTGAGATTACAGGAGACTGTATTTTTTTGGCAACCTAACACCGCATTTCATTGAATGAGTTATTCGCCAGTCTTTGCTTAAGGCTACATCAAGAGGAAACAAACCTTAGAGATAGAACATAGAACTACTGTATTGTGTCAAGTTTCATGAAGCTAGCTAAACCGTGTTGATTTAGAGTTCGAACTGCATCTGTCAATATAGGAGAAAACAGAGTGAAACCTAAAAATTCAAACTGTTACTGCAAACGAATGCTTCAACCTAAGAGAACGAAACTTGGGCATTCAGGTTGATTGGTGTACTGCTCATTAGTTGAAAGTATCATGAAGGTCGGAAGAAAAAATATAAGTTGTGATTTCAGGAGACTGTAGTTTTTTGGCAGCCTAACAACGCCTTTCATTGAATGAGTTATTCTCCAGTCTCTGCTTAAGGCTACCTCAAGAGGAAACAAACCTTTAGGGATAGAACGTAGAACTACTGTATTGTGTCAAGTTTCAAGAAGCTAGCACAAACCGTGTTGATTTAGAGTTCGAACTGCATCTGTCAATATAGGAGAAAACAGAGTGAAACCTAAAAATTCAAACTGTTACTGCAAACGAATGCTTCAATCTAGGAGAACTAAACTTGGGCATCCAAGTGGGATTCCTGTACTGATAATTACGTGAAGGTATCATGAAGATTGGATAAAAAAATATATGTTGAGATTTCAGGAGTTTCTAGTGTTTGGAAGTTTGGCAAACCCTTTCCATATAAGTGTTATACGCAGTCCCTGCATTAGGCTACATCATGAGGAAACAAAACTTAGGGATAGAACATAGAACTACTGTATTGTGTCAAGTTTCAAGAAGCTAGCACATGCTGTGTTTGATTTAGAGTTCGAACTGCGTCTGTCAATATAGGAGAAAACAGAGTGAAACCTAAAAATTCAAACTGTTACTGCAAACGAATGCTTCAACCTAGGAGAACGAAACTTGGGCATCCAAGTTTGATTGGTGTACTGCTCATTACTTGAAAGTATCATGAAGGTCCGAAGAAAAAATATATGTTGTGATTTCAGGAGACTGTAGTTTTTTAGCAGCCTAACAAGGCCTTTCATTGAATGAGTTATTCTCCAGTCTCTGCTTAAGGCTACATCAAGAGGAAAAAACCTTAGAGATAGAACGTAGAACTACTGGACTGTGTCAAGTTTCAAGAAGCTAGCACAAACCGTGTTGATTTAGAGTTCGTACTGCATCTGTCAATATAGGAGAAAACAGAGTGAAAACTAAAAATTCAAACTGTTCCTGGAAACGAATGCTTCAATCTAGGAGAACTAAACTTGGGCATCCAAGTGGGATTGGTGTACTGATCATTACGTGAATGTATCATGAAGATTGGATAAAAATATATGTTGAGATTTCAGGAGACTCTAGTGTTTGGAAGTTTGGCAACCCCTTTCCATATAAGTGTTATTCGCAGTCCCTGCATTAGGCTACATCAAGAGGAAACAAATCTTAGAGATAGAACGTAGAACTACTGTATTGTGTCAAGTTTCAAGAAGCTAGCACAAACTGTGTTTGATTTAGATTTCGAACTGCATCTGTCAATATAGGAGAAAACAGAGTGAAACCTAAAAATTCAACCTGTTACTGCAAACGAATGCTTCAACCTAGGAGAACGAAACTTGGGCATCCAAGTTTGATTCGTGTACTGCTCATTACTTGAAAGTATCATGAAGGTCGGAAGAAAAAATATATGTTGTGATTTCAGGAGACTGTAGTTTTTTGGCAGCCTAACAATGCCTTTCATTGAATGAGTTATTCTCTAGTCTCTGCTTAAGGCTACATCAAAAGGAAACAAACCTTAGAGATAGAACGTAGAACTACTGTATTGTGTCAAGTTTCAAGAAGCTAGCAGAAACCGTGTTTGATTTAGAGTTCGAACTGCATCTGTCAATATAGGAGAAAACAGAGTGAAACCTAAAAATTCAAACTGTTACTGCAAACGAATGCTTCAATCTAGAAGAACGAAACTAGGGCATCCAAGTTTGATTAGTGTACTGCTCATTACTTGAAAGTATCATGAAGGTCGGAAGAAAAAATATATGTTGTGATTTCAGGAGACAGTTTTTTTTTGGCAGCCTAACAACGCCTTTCATCGAATGAGTTATTCTCCAGTCTCTGCTTAAGGCTACATCAAGAGGAAACAAACCTTAGAGATAGAACGTAGAACTACTGTATTGTGTCATGTTTCAAGAAGCTAGCACAAACCTTGTTTGCTTTAGAGTTTGAACTATATTGGTCAATATAGGAGAAAACAGAGTGAAACCTAAAAATTCAAACTGTTACTGCAAACGAATGCTTCAACCTAGGAGAACTAAACCTGGGCATCCAAGTGGGATTGGTGTACTGATCATTACGTGAATGTATCATGAAGATTGGATTAAAAAATATATGTTGAGATTTCATTAGACTCTATTTTTTTTAAGTTTGGCAACCCCTTTCAATATAACTGTTATTCGCCAGTCCCTGCTTTAGGCTACATCAAGAGGAAGCACCCTTAGAGATAGAACGTATAACTACTTTATTTTGTCAAGTTTCAAGAAGCTAGCACAAACCTTGTTGGATTTAGAGTTTGAACTATATTTGTCAATACAGGAGAAAACAGAGTGAAACCTAAAAATTCAAACTGTTACTGCAAACGAATGCTTCAAGTTAGGAGAACGAAACTTGAGCATCCAAGTGGGATTTTTGTACTGATCATTACTTGAGAGTACCATGAAGATTGGATGAAAAAATATATGTTGATATTTCAGGAGACTCTAGTTTTTGGAAGTTTGGCAACCCCTTTCAATATAAGTATTATTCGCCAGTCCCTGCATTAGGCTACATCAAGATTAAACAAACCTTAAAGATAGAACGTAGAACTATTGTATTGTGTCAAGTTTCAAGAAGCTAGCAGAAACCTTGTTTGATTTAGAGTTTGAACTGCATCTGTCAATATAGGAGAAAACTGAGTGAAACCTAAAAATTCAAACTGTTCCTGGAAACGAATGCTTCAACCTAGGAGAACAAAACTTGGGCATCAAAGTTTGATTGGTGTACTGCTCATTACTTGAAAGTATCATGAAGGTAGGAAGAAAAAATATATGTTGACATTACAGGAGACTGCTGTTTTTTGGCAACCTAACAACGCATTTCATTGAATGAGTTATTCACCAGTCTTTGCTTAAGGCTACATCAAAAGGAAACAAACCTTAGAGATAGAATGTAGAACTACTGTATTGTGTCAAGTTTCAAGAAGCTAGCACAAACCGTGTTGATTTATAGTTCGAACTGCATCTGTCAATATAGGAGAAAACAGAGTGAAACCTAAAAATTCAAACTGTTACTGCAAACGAATGCTTCAATCTAGGAGAACAAAACTTGGGCATCCAAGTGGGATTGGTGTACTGATCATTACGTGAATGTATCATGAAGATTGGATGAAAAAATATATGTTGAGATTTCAGGAGACTCTAGTTTTTGGAAGTATGACATCCCCTTTCAATATAAGTGTTATTCGCCAGACCCTGCTTTAGGCTACATCAAGAGGAAGCAAACCTTAGAGATAGAACGTAGAACTACTTTATTTTGTCAAGTTTCAAGAAGCTAGCACAAACCTTGTTTGCTTTAGAGTTTGAACTATATTGGTCAATATAGGAGAAAACAGAGTGAAACCTAAAAATCCAAACTGTTACTGCAAACGAATGCTTCAACTTAGGAGAACAAAACTTGGGCATCCAAGTTTGATTGGTGTACTGCTCATTACTTGAAAGTATCATGAAGGTCGGAAGAAAAAATATATGTTGAGATTACAGGAGACTGTAGTTTTTTGGCAACCTAACAATGCCTTTCATTGAATGAGTTATTCACCAGTCTTTGTTTAAGGCTACATCAAGAGGAAACAAACCTTAGAGATAGAACGTAGAATTACTGTATTGTGTCAAGTTTCAAGAAGCTAGCACAAACCGTGTTGATTTAGAGTTCGAACTTCATCTGTCAATATACGAGAAAACAGAGTGAAACCTAAAAATTCAAACTGTTCCTGGAAACGAATGCTTCAATCTAGTAGAACTAAACTTGGGCATCCAAGTGGGATTGGAGTACTGATCATTACGTGAATGTATCATGAAGATTGGATGAAAAAATATATGTTGAGATTTCAGGAGACTCTAGTGTTTGGAAGTTTGGCAACCCCTTTCCATATAAGTGTTATTCGCAGTCCCTGCATTAGGCTACATCAAGAGGAAACAAAACTTAGAGATAGAACGTAGAACTACTGTATTGTGTCAAGTTTCAAGAAGCTAGCACAAACTGTGTTTGAATTTGAGTTCGAACTGCATCTGTCAATATAGGAGAAAACAGAGTGAAACCTAAAAATTGAAACTGTTCCTGCAAACGATGATTCAAACTAGGAGAACGAAACTTGGACATCCAAGTTTGAGTGGTGTACTGCTTATTACTTGAAAGTATCATGAAGTTCGGATAAAAAAATATATGTTGAGATTTCAGGAGATCGTAGTTTTTTGGAAGCTTAACAACACCTTTCATTGAAAGTGTTATACGCCAGTCTCTGCTTAAGGCTACATCAAGAGGAAACAAACCTTAGGGATAGAACGTAGAACTACTGTATTGTGTCAAGTTTCAAGAAGGTAGCACAAAGCATGTTTGATTTAGAGTTCTAATTGCATCTGTCATATAGGAGAAAACAGAGTGAAACCTAAAAATTCAAACTGTTCCTGCAAACGAATGCTTCAATCTAGGAGAACTAAACTTGGGCATCCAAGTGGGATTGGTGTACTGATCATTACGTGAATGTATCATAAAGATTGGATAAAAAAATATGTGTTGAGATTTCAGAAGACACTAGTGTTTGGAAGTTTGACAACCCCTTTCAATATAAGTGTTATTCGCCAGTCCCTGCTTTAGGCTACATCAAGAGGAAGCAAACCTTAGAGATAGAACGTAGAACTACTTTATTTTGTCAAGTTTCAAGAAGCTAGCACAAACCTTGTTTGATTTAGATTTTGAACTATATTTGTCAATATAGGAGAAAACAGAGTGAAACCTAAAAATTCAAACTGTTACTGCAAACGAATGCTTCAAGGTAGGAGAACGAAACTTGAGCATCCAAGTGGGATTGGTGTACTGATCATTACTTAAGAGTATCATGAAGATTGGATGAAAAAATATATGTTGAGATTTCAGGAGACTCTAGTTTTTGGTAGTTTGGCAACCCATTTCAATATAAGTGTTATTCGCCAGTCCCTGCATTAGGCTACATCAAGAGGAGACAAACCTTAGAGATAGAACGTAGAACTACTGTATTGTGTCAAGTGTCAAGAAGCTAGCAGAAACCGTGTTTGATTTAGAGTTCGAACTGCATCTGTCAATATAGGAGAAAACAGAGTGAAACCTAAAAATTCAAACTGTTACTGCAAACGAATGCTTCAACCTAGGAGAGCAAAACTTGGGCATCCAAGTTTGATTGGTGTACTGCTCATTACTTGAAAGTATCATGAAGGTAGGAGGAAAAAATATATGTTGAGATTACAGGAGACTGTAGTTTTTTGGCAACCTAACAACGCATTTCATTGAATGAGTTATTCAGCAGTCTTTGCTTAAGGCTTCATCAAGAGGAAACAATCCTTAGAGATAGAACCTAGAACTACTGTATTGTGTCAAGGTTCAAGAAGCTAGCACAAACCATGTTTGATTTAGTGTTCGAACTGCATCTGTCAATATCGGAGAAAACAGAGTGAAACCTAAAAATTCAAACTGTTCCTGCAAACGAATGCTTCAAACTAGGAGAACTAAACTTGGGCATCCAAGTGGGATTGGTGTACTGATCATTACGTGAATGTATCATGAAGATTGGATGAATAAATATATGTTGAGATTTCAGAAGACTCTAGTTTTTGGAAGTTTGGCAACCCCTTTCAATATAAGTGTTATTCGCCAGTCCCTGCTTTAGGCTACATCAAGAGGAAGCAAACCTTAGAGATAGAACGTAGAACTACTTTATTTTGTCAAGTTTCAAGAAGCTAGCACAAACCTTGTTTGATTTAGAGTTTGAACTATATTTGTCAATATAGGAGAAAAAAGAGTGAAACCTAAAAATTCAAACTGTTACTGCAAACGAATGCTTCAAGGTAGAAGAACGAAACTTGAGGATCCAAGTGGCATTGATGTACTGATCATTACTTGAGAGTATCATGAAGATTGGATGGAAAAATATATGTTGAAATTTCAGGAGACTCTAGTTTTTGGAATTTTGGAGACCCCTTTCAATATAAGTGTTATTCGCCAGTCCCTGCATTAGGCTACATCAAGAGGGAACAAACCTTAGGGATAGAACGTAGAACTACGGTATTTTGTCAAGTTTCAAGAAGCTAGCAGAAACCGTGTTTGATTTAGAGTTCGAACTGCATCTGTCAATATAGGAGAAAACAGAGTGAAACCTAAAAATTCAAACTGTTCCTGCAAACGATGCTTCAAACTAGGAGAACGAAACTTGGGCATCCAAGTTTGAGTGGTGTACTGCTTATTACTTGAAAGAATCATGAAGGTCGGATGAAAAAATATATGTTGAGATTTCAGGAGATCGTAGTTTTTAGGAAGCTTAACAATGCCTTTCATTGAAAGTGTTATTCGCCAGTCTCTGCTTAAGGCTACATCAAGAGGAAATAAACCTTAGGGATAGAACGTAGAACTACTTTATTGTGTCAAGTTTCAAGAAGCTAGCACAAACCGTGTTTGATTTAGAGTTCTAAATGCATCTGTCAATATAGGAGAAAACAGAGTGAAACCTAAAAATTCAAAATGTTCCTGCAAACGAATGTTTCAATCTAGGAGAACTAAACTTAGGCATCCAATTGGGATTGGTGTACTGATCATTACGTGAATGTATCATGAAGATTGGATGAAAAAATATATGTTGAGATTTCAGGAGACTCTAGTTTTTGGAAATATGACAACCCCTTTCAATATAAGTGTTATTCGCCAGACCCTGCTTTAGGCTACATCAAGAGGAAGCAAACCTTAGAGATAGAACGTAAAACTACTTTATTTTGTCAAGTTTCAAGAAGCTAGCACAAACCTTGTTTGCTTTAGAGTTTGAACTATATTGGTCAATATAGGAGAAAACAGAGTGAAACCTAAAAATTCAAACTGTTACTGCAAACGAATGCTTCAAGGTAGAAGAACGAAACTTGAGCATCCAAGGGGCATTGATGTACTGCTCATTACTTGAAAGTAACATGAAGGTCGGAAGAAAAAATATATGTTGTGATTTCAGGAGACTGTAGTTTTTTGGCAGCCTAACAACGCCTTACATTGATTGAGTTATTCTCCAGTCTCTGCTTAAGGCTACATCAAGATGAAACAAACCTTAGAGATAGAACGTAGAACTACTGTATTGTGTCAAGTTTCAAGAAGCTAGAACAAACCATGTTTGATTTAGAGTTCGAACTGCATCTGTCAATATAGGAGAAAACAGAGTGAAACCTAAAAATTCAAACTGTTCCTGCAAACGAATGCTTCAATCTAGGAGAACTAAACTTGGGCATCCAAGTGGGATTGGTGTACTGATCATTACGTGAATGTATCATGAAGACTTGATGAAAAAATATATGTTGAGATTTCAGTAGACTCTAGTTTTTGGAATTTTGGCAACCCCTTTCAATATAAGTGTTATTCGCCAGTCCCTGCTTTAGGCTACATCAAGAGGAAACAAACCTTAGAGATAGAACGTAGAACTACTTTATTTTTTCAAGTTTCAAGAAGCTAGCACAAAACTTGTTTGATTTAGAGTTTGAACTATATTTGTCAATATAGGAGAAAACAGAGTGAAACCTAAAAATTCAAACTGTTACTGCAAACGAATGCTTCAAGGTAGGAGAACGAAACTTGAGCATCCAAGTTGGATTGGTGTACTGATCATTACTTGAGAGTATCATGAAGATTGGATGGAAAAATATATGTTGAGATTTCAGGAGACTCTAGTTTTTGGAAGTTTGGAGACCCCTTTCAATATAAGTGTTATTCGCCAGTCCCTGCATTAGGCTACATCAAGACGAAACAAACCTTAGGGATAGAACGTAGAACTACTGTATTGTGTCAAGTTTCAAGAAGCTAGCAGAAACCGTGTTTGATTTAGAGTTCGAACTGCATCTGTCAATATAGGAGAAAACAGAGTGAAACCTAAAAATTCAAACTGTTCCTTCAAACGAATGCTTCAACCTAGGAGAACGAAACTTGGGCATCCAAGTTTGAGTGGTGTATTGCTTATTACTTGAAAGAATCATGAAGTTCGGATGAAAAAATATATGTTGAGATTTCAGGAGATCGTAGTTTTTAGGAAGCTTAACAATGCCTTTCATTGAAAGTGTTATTCACCAGTCTCTGCTTAAGGCTACATCAAGAGGAAACAAACCTTAGGGATAGAACGTAGAACTACTTTATTGTGTCAAGTTTCAAGAAGCTAGCACAAACCGTGTTTGATTTAGAGTTCTAACTGCATCTGTCAATATAGGAGAAAACAGAGTGAAACTTAAAATTCAAAATGTTCCTGCAAACGAATGCTTCAATCTAGGAGAACTAAACTTGGGCATCCAAGTGGGATTGGTGTACTGATCATTACGTGAATGTATTATGAAGATTGGATGAAAAAATATATGTTGAGGTTTCAGGAGTCTCTAGTTTTTGGAATTTTGGCAACCCCTTTCAATATAAGTGTTATTCGCCAGTCCCTGCTTTAGGCTACATCAAGAGGAAGCAAACCTTAGAGATAGAACGTAGAACTACTTTAATTTGTCAAGTTTCAAGATGCTAGCACAAACCTTGTTGGATTTATAGTTTGAACTATATTTGTCAATATAGGAGAAAACAGAGTGAAACCTAAAAATTCAAACTGTTAATGCAAACGAATGCTTCAAGTTAGGAGAACGAAACTTGAGCATCTTAGGGGGATTTTTGTACTGATCATTTCTTGAGAGTACCATGAAGATTGGATGAAAAAATATATGTTGAGATTTCAGGAGACTCTAGTTTTTGGAAGTTTGGCAACCCCTTTCTATATAAGTGTTATTCGCCAGTCCCTGCATTAGGCTACATCAAGAGGAAACAAACCTTAGAGATAGAACGTAGAACTACTATATTGTGTCAAGTTTCAAGAAGCTAGCAGAAACCGTGTTGATTTAGAGTTCGAACTGCATCTGTCAATATAGGAGAAAACAGAGTGAAACCTAAAAATTCAAACTGTTCCTGGAAACGAATGCTTCAATCTAGGAGAACTAAACTTGGGCATCCAAGTGGGATTGGTATACTGCTCATTACTTGAAAGTATCATGAAGTTCGGAAGAAAAAATATATGTTGAGATTACAGGAGACTGTAGTTTTTTGGCAACCTAACAACGCCTTTCATTGAATGAGTTATTCACCAGTCTTTGCTTAAGGCTACATCAAGAGGAAACAAACCTTAGAGATAGAACGTAGAACTACTGTATTGTTTCAAGATCAAGAAGCTAGCAGAAACCTTGTTGATTTAGAGTTCGAAATGCATCTGTCAATATAGGAGAAAACAGAGTGAAACCTAAAAATTCAAACTGTTACTGCAAACGAATGCTTCAACGTAGAAGAACGAAACTAGGGTATCCAAGTTTGATTGGTGTACTGCTCTTTACTTGAAAGTATCATGAAGGTCGGAAGAAAAAATATATGTTGGTTTTACAGCAGACTGTAGTTTTTTGGCAACCTAACAACGCATTTCATTGAATGAGATATTCGCCAGTCTTTGCTTAAGGCTACATCAAGAGGAAACAAACTTAGAGATAGAACGTAGAACTACTGTATTGTGTCAAGTTTCAAGAGGCTAGCACAAACTGTGTTTGATTTAGAGTTCGAACTGCATCTGTCAATATAGGAGAAAACAGAGTGAAACCTAAAAATTCAAACTGTTACTGCAAACGAATGCTTCAATCTAGGAGAACGAAACTTGGGCATCCAAGTTTGATTGGTGTACTGCTCATTACTTGAAAGTATCATGAAGGTCGGAAGAAAAAATATATGTTGTGATTTCAGGAGACTGTAGTTTTTTGGCAGCCTAACAACGCCTTACATTGATTGAGTTATTCTCCACTCTCTGCTTAAGGCTACATCAAGATGAAACAAACCTTAGAGATAGAACGTAGAACTACTGTATTGTGTCAAGTTTTAAGAAGCTAGAACAAACCATGTTTGATTTAGAGTTCGAACTGCATCTGTCAATATAGGAGAAAACAGAGTGAAACCTAAAAATTCAAACTGTTCCTGCAAACGAATGCTTCAATCTAGGAGAACTAAACTTGGGCATCCAAGTGGGATTGGTGTACTGATCATTACGTGAATGTATCATGAAGACTGGATGAAAAAATATATGTTGAGATTTCAGTAGACTCTAGTTTTTGGAATTTTGGCAACCCCTTTCAATATAAGTGTTATTCGCCAGTCCCTGCTTTAGGCTACATCAAGAGGAAACAAACCTTAGAGATAGAACGTAGAACTACTTTATTTTTTCAAGTTTCAAGAAGCTAGCACAAAACTTGTTTGATTTAGAGTTTGAACTATATTTGTCAATATAGGAGAAAACAGAGTGAAACCTAAAAATTCAAACTGTTACTGCAAACGAATGCTTCAAGGTAGGAGAACGAAACTTGAGCATCCAAGTTGGATTGGTGTACTGATCATTACTTGAGAGTATCATGAAGATTGGATGGAAAAATATATGTTGAGATTTCAGGAGACTCTAGTTTTTGGAAGTTTGGAGACCCCTTTCAATATAAGTGTTATTCGCCAGTCCCTGCATTAGGCTACATCAAGAGGAAACAAACCTTAGGGATAGAACGTAGAACTACTGTATTGTGTCAAGTTTCAAGAAGCTAGCAGAAACCGTGTTTGATTTAGAGTTCGAACTGCATCTGTCAATATAGGAGAAAACAGAGTGAAACCTAAAAATTCAAACTGTTCCTTCAAACGAATGCTTCAACCTAGGAGAACGAAACTTGGGCATCCAAGTTTGAGTGGTGTATTGCTTATTACTTGAAAGAATCATGAAGTTCGGATGAAAAAATATATGTTGAGATTTCAGGAGATCGTAGTTTTTAGGAAGCTTAACAATGCCTTTCATTGAAAGTGTTATTCACCAGTCTCTGCTTAAGGCTACATCAAGAGGAAACAAACCTTAGGCATAGAACGTAGAACTACTTTATTGTGTCAAGTTTCAAGAAGCTAGCACAAACCGTGTTTGATTTAGAGTTCTAACTGCATCTGTCAATATAGGAGAAAACAGAGTGAAACCTAAAAATTCAAAATGTTCCTGCAAACGAATGCTTCAATCTAGGAGAACTAAACTTGGGCATCCAAGTGGGAATGGTGTACTGATCATTACGTGAATGTATCATGAAGATTGGATGAAAAAATATATGTTGAGGTTTCAGGAGTCTCTAGTTTTTGGAATTTTGGCAACCCCTTTCAATATAAGTGTTATTCGCCAGTCCCTGCTTTAGGCTACATCAAGAGGAAGCAAACCTTAGAGATAGAACGTAGAACTACTTTAATTTGTCAAGTTTCAAGATGCTAGCACAAACCTTGTTGGATTTATAGTTTGAACTATATTTGTCAATATAGGAGAAAACAGAGTGAAACCTAAAAATTCAAACTGTTAATGCAAACGAATGCTTCAAGTTAGGAGAACGAAACTTGAGCATCCAAGTGGGATTTTTGTACTGATCATTTCTTGAGAGTACCATGAAGATTGGATGAAAAAATATATGTTGAGATTTCAGGAGACTCTAGTTTTTGGAAGTTTGGCAACCCCTTTCAATATAAGTGTTATTCGCCAGTCCCTGCATTAGGCTACATCAAGAGGAAACAAACCTTAGAGATAGAACGTAGAACTACTATATTGTGTCAAGTTTCAAGAAGCTAGCAGAAACCGTGTTGATTTAGAGTTCGAACTGCATCTGTCAATATAGGAGAAAACAGAGTGAAACCTAAAAATTCAAACTGTTCCTGGAAACGAATGCTTCAATCTAGGAGAACTAAACTTGGGCATCCAAGTGGGATTGGTATACTGCTCATTACTTGAAAGTATCATGAAGTTCGGAAGAAAAAATATATGTTGAGATTACAGGAGACTGTAGTTTTTTGGCAACCTAACAACGCCTTTCATTGAATGAGTTATTCACCAGTCTTTGCTTAAGGCTACATCAAGAGGAAACAAACCTTAGAGATAGAACGTAGAACTACTGTATTGTTTCAAGATCAAGAAGCTAGCACAAACCTTGTTGATTTAGAGTTCGAACTGCATCTGTCAATATAGGAGAAAACAGAGTGAAACCTAAAAATTCAAACTGTTACTGCAAACGAATGCTTCAACGTAGAAGAACGAAACTAGGGTATCCAAGTTTGATTGGTGTACTGCTCTTTACTTGAAAGTATCATGAAGGTCGGAAGAAAAAATATATGTTGGTTTTACAGCAGACTGTAGTTTTTTGGCAACCTAACAACGCATTTCATTGAATGAGATATTCGCCAGTCTTTGCTTAAGGCTACATCAAGAGGAAACAAACTTAGAGATAGAACGTAGAACTACTGTATTGTGTCAAGTTTCAAGAGGCTTGCACAAACTGTGTTTGATTTAGAGTTCGAACTGCATCTGTCAATATAGGAGAAAACAGAGTGAAACCTAAAAATTCAAACTGTTACTGCAAACGAATGCTTCAATCTAGGAGAACGAAACTTGGGCATCCAAGTTTGATTGGTGTACTGCTCATTACTTGAAAGTATCATGAAGGTCGGAAGAAAAAATATATGTTGTGATTTCAGGAGACTGTAGTTTTTTGGCAGCCTAACAACGCCTTACATTGATTGAGTTATTCTCCACTCTCTGCTTAAGGCTACATCAAGATGAAACAAACCTTAGAGATAGAACGTAGAACTACTGTATTGTGTCAAGTTTCAAGAAGCTAGAACAAACCATGTTTGATTTAGAGTTCGAACTGCATCTGTCAATATAGGAGAAAACAGAGTGAAACCTAAAAATTCAAACTGTTCCTGCAAACGAATGCTTCAATCTAGGAGAACTAAACTTGGGCATCCAAGTGGGATTGGTGTACTGATCATTACGTGAATGTATCATGAAGACTGGATGAAAAAATATATGTTGAGATTTCAGTAGACTCTAGTTTTTGGAATTTTGGCAACCCCTTTCAATATAAGTGTTATTCGCCAGTCCCTGCTTTAGGCTACATCAAGAGGAAACAAACCTTAGAGATAGAACGTAGAACTACTTTATTTTTTCAAGTTTCAAGAAGCTAGCACAAACCTTGTTTGATTTAGAGTTTGAACTATATTTGTCAATATAGGAAAAAACAGAGTGAAACCTAAAAATTCAAACTGTTACTGCAAACGAATGCTTCAATCTAGGAGAACGAAACTTGGGCATCCAAGTTTGATTGGTGTACTGCTCATTACTTGAAAGTATCATGAAGGTCGGAAGAAAAAATATATGTTGTGATTTCAGGAGACTGTAGTTTTTTGGCAGCCTAACAACGCCTTACATTGATTGAGTTATTCTCCACTCTCTGCTTAAGGCTACATCAAGATGAAACAAACCTTAGAGATAGAACGTAGAACTACTGTATTGTGTCAAGTTTCAAGAAGCTAGAACAAACCATGTTTGATTTAGAGTTCGAACTGCATCTGTCAATATAGGAGAAAACAGAGTGAAACCTAAAAATTCAAACTGTTCCTGCAAACGAATGCTTCAATCTAGGAGAACTAAACTTGGGCATCCAAGTGGGATTGGTGTACTGATCATTACGTGAATGTATCATGAAGACTGGATGAAAAAATATATGTTGAGATTGCAGTAGACTCTAGTTTTTGGAATTTTGGCAACCCCTTTCAATATAAGTGTTATTCGCCAGTCCCTGCTTTAGGCTACATCAAGAGGAAACAAACCTTAGAGAAGGAACGTAGAACTACTTTATTTTTTCAAGTTTCAAGAAGCTAGCACAAACCTTGTTTGATTTAGAGTTTGAACTATATTTGTCAATATAGGAGAAAACAGAGTGAAACCTAAAAATTCAAACTGTTACTGCAAACGAATGCTTCAAGGTAGGAGAACGAAACTTGAGCATCCAAGTTGGATTGGTGTACTGATCATTACTTGAGAGTATCATGAAGATTGGATGGAAAAATATATGTTGAGATTTCAGGAGACTCTAGTTTTTGGAAGTTTGGCAACCCCTTTCAATATAAGTGTTATTCGCCAGTCCCTGCATTAGGCTACATCAAGAGGAAACAAACCTTAGAGATAGAACGTAGAACTACTGTATTGTTTCAAGATCAAGAAGCTAGCACAAACCTTGTTGATTTAGAGTTCGAACTGCATCTGTCAATATAGGAGAAAACAGAGTGAAACCTAAAAATTCAAACTGTTACTGCAAACGAATGCTTCAACGTAGAAGAACGAAACTAGGGTATCCAAGTTTGATTGGTGTACTGCTCTTTACTTGAAAGTATCATGAAGGTCGGAAGAAAAAATATATGTTGGTTTTACAGCAGACTGTAGTTTTTTGGCAACCTAACAACGCATTTCATTGAATGAGATATTCGCCAGTCTTTGCTTAAGGCTACATCAAGAGGAAACAAACTTAGAGATAGAACGTAGAACTACTGTACTGTGTCAAGTTTCAAGAGGCTAGCACAAACAGTGTTTGATTTAGAGTTCGAACTGCATCTGTCAATATAGGAGAAAACAGAGTGAAACCTAAAAATTCAAACTGTTACTGCAAACGAATGCTTCAATCTAGGAGAACGAAACTTGGGCATCCAAGTTTGATTGGTGTACTGCTCATTACTTGAAAGTATCATGAAGGTCGGAAGAAAAAATATATGTTGTGATTTCAGGAGACAGTAGTTTTTTGGCAGCCTAACAACGCCTTACATTGATTGAGTTATTCTCCACTCTCTGCTTAAGGCTACATCAAGATGAAACAAACCTTAGAGATAGAACGTAGAACTACTGTATTGTGTCAAGTTTCAAGAAGCTAGAACAAACCATGTTTGATTTAGAGTTCGAACTGCATCTGTCAATATAGGAGAAAACAGAGTGAAACCTAAAAATTCAAACTGTTCCTACAAACGAATGCTTCAATCTAGGAGAACTAAACTTGGGCATCCAAGTGGGATTGGTGTACTGATCATTACGTGAATGTATCATGAAGACTGGATGAAAAAATATATGTTGAGATTTCAGTAGACTCTAGTTTTTGGAATTTTGGCAACCCCTTTCAATATAAGTGTTATTCGCCAGTCCCTGCTTTAGGCTACATCAAGAGGAAACAAACCTTAGAGATAGAACGTAGAACTACTTTATTTTTTCAAGTTTCAAGAAGCTAGCACAAACCTTGTTTGATTTAGAGTTTGAACTATATTTGTCAATATAGGAAAAAACAGAGTGAAACCTAAAAATTCAAACTGTTACTGCAAACGAATGCTTCAATCTAGGAGAACGAAACTTGGGCATCCAAGTTTGATTGGTGTACTGCTCATTACTTGAAAGTATCATGAAGGTCGGAAGAAAAAATATATGTTGTGATTTCAGGAGACTGTAGTTTTTTGGCAGCCTAACAACGCCTTACATTGATTGAGTTATTCTCCACTCTCTGCTTAAGGCTACATCAAGATGAAACAAACCTTAGAGATAGAACGTAGAACTACTGTATTGTGTCAAGTTTCAAGAAGCTAGAACAAACCATGTTTGATTTAGAGTTCGAACTGCATCTGTCAATATAGGAGAAAACAGAGTGAAACCTAAAAATTCAAACTGTTCCTGCAAACGAATGCTTCAATCTAGGAGAACTAAACTTGGGCATCCAAGTGGGATTGGTGTACTGATCATTACGTGAATGTATCATGAAGACTGGATGAAAAAATATATGTTGAGATTTCAGTAGACTCTAGTTTTTGGAATTTTGGCAACCCCTTTCAATATAAGTGTTATTCGCCAGTCCCTGCTTTAGGCTACATCAAGAGGAAACAAACCTTAGAGAAGGAACGTAGAACTACTTTATTTTTTCAAGTTTCAAGAAGCTAGCACAAACCTTGTTTGATTTAGAGTTTGAACTATATTTGTCAATATAGGAGAAAACAGAGTGAAACCTAAAAATTCAAACTGTTACTGCAAACGAATGCTTCAAGGTAGGAGAACGAAACTTGAGCATCCAAGTTGGATTGGTGTACTGATCATTACTTGAGAGTATCATGAAGATTGGATGGAAAAATATATGTTGAGATTTCAGGAGACTCTAGTTTTTGGAAGTTTGGCAACCCCTTTCAATATAAGTGTTATTCGCCAGTCCCTGCATTAGGCTACATCAAGAGGAAACAAACCTTAGAGATAGTACGTAGAACTACTGTATTGTTTCAAGATCAAGAAGCTAGCACAAACCTTGTTGATTTAGAGTTCGAACTGCATCTGTCAATATAGGAGAAAACAGAGTGAAACCTAAAAATTCAAACTGTTACTGCAAACGAATGCTTCAACGTAGAAGAACGAAACTAGGGTATCCAAGTTTGATTGGTGTACTGCTCTTTACTTGAAAGTATCATGAAGGTCGGAAGAAAAAATATATGTTGGTTTTACAGCAGACTGTAGTTTTTTGGCAACCTAACAACGCATTTCATTGAATGAGATATTCGCCAGTCTTTGCTTAAGGCTACATCAAGAGGAAACAAACTTAGAGATAGAACGTAGAACTACTGTACTGTGTCAAGTTTCAAGAGGCTAGCACAAACAGTGTTTGATTTAGAGTTCGAACTGCATCTGTCAATATAGGAGAAAACAGAGTGAAACCTAAAAATTCAAACTGTTACTGCAAACGAATGCTTCAATCTAGGAGAACGAAACTTGGGCATCCAAGTTTGATTGGTGTACTGCTCATTACTTGAAAGTATCATGAAGGTCGGAAGAAAAAATATATGTTGTGATTTCAGGAGACAGTAGTTTTTTGGCAGCCTAACAACGCCTTACATTGATTGAGTTATTCTCCACTCTCTGCTTAAGGCTACATCAAGATGAAACAAACCTTAGAGATAGAACGTAGAACTACTGTATTGTGTCAAGTTTCAAGAAGCTAGAACAAACCATGTTTGATTTAGAGTTCGAACTGCATCTGTCAATATAGGAGAAAACAGAGTGAAACCTAAAAATTCAAACTGTTCCTACAAACGAATGCTTCAATCTAGGAGAACTAAACTTGGGCATCCAAGTGGGATTGGTGTACTGATCATTACGTGAATGTATCATGAAGACTGGATGAAAAAATATATGTTGAGATTTCAGTAGACTCTAGTTTTTGGAATTTTGGCAACCCCTTTCAATATAAGTGTTATTCGCCAGTCCCTGCTTTAGGCTACATCAAGAGGAAACAAACCTAAGAGATAGAACGTAGAACTACTTTATTTTTTCAAGTTTCAAGAAGCTAGCACAAACCTTGTTTGATTTAGAGTTTGAACTATATTTGTCAATATAGGAGAAAACAGAGTGAAACCTAAAAATTCAAACTGTTACTGCAAACGAATGCTTCAAGGTAGGAGAACGAAACTTGAGCATCCAAGTTGGATTGGTGTACTGATCATTACTTGAGAGTATCATGAAGATTGGATGGAAAAATATATGTTGAGATTTCAGGAGACTCTAGTTTTTGGAAGTTTGGAGACCACTTTCAATATAAGTGTTATTCGCCAGTCCCTGCATTAGGCTACATCAAGAGGAAACAAACCTTAGGGATAGAACGTAGAACTACTGTATTGTGTCAAGTTTCAAGAAGCTAGCAGAAACCGTGTTTGATTTAGAGTTCGAACTGCATCTGTCAATATAGGAGAAAACAGAGTGAAACCTAAAAATTCAAACTGTTCCTGCAAACGAATGCTTCAACCTAGGAGAACGAAACTTGGGCATCCAAGTTTGAGTGGTGTACTGCTTATTACTTGAAAGAATCATGAAGGTCGGATGAAAAAATATATGTTGAGATTTCAGGAGATCGTAGTTTTTAGGAAGCTTAACAATGCCTTTCATTGAAAGTGTTATTCACCAGTCTCTGCTTAAGGCTACATCAAGAGGAAACAAACCTTAGGGATAGAACGTAGAACTACTTTATTGTGTCAAGTTTCAAGAAACTAGCACAAACCGTGTTTGATTTAGAGTTCTAACTGCATCTGTCAATATAGGAGAAAACAGAGTGAAACCTAAAAATTCAAAATGTTCCTGCAAACGAATGCTTCAATCTAGGAGAACTAAACTTGGGCATCCAAGTGGGAATGGTGTACTGATCATTACCTGAATGTATCATGAAGATTGGATGAAAAAATATATGTTGAGATTTCAGGAGTCTCTAGTTTTTGGAATTTTGGCAACCCCTTTCAATATAAGTGTTATTAGCTAGTCCCTGCTTTAGGCTACATCAAGAGGAAGCAAACCTTAGAGATAGAACGTAGAACTACTTTATTTTGTCAAGTTTCAAGAAGCTAGCACAAACCTTGTTGGATTTATAGTTTGAACTATATTTGTCAATATAGGAGAAAACAGAGTGAAACCTAAAAATTCAAACTGTTAATGCAAACGAATGCTTCAAGTTAGGAGAACGAAACTTGAGCATCCAAGTGGGATTTTTGTACTGATCATTTCTTGAGAGTACCATGAAGATTGGATGAAAAAATATATGTTGAGATTTCAGGAGACTCTAGTTTTTGGAAGTTTGGCAACCCCTTTCAATATAAGTGTTATTCGCCAGTCCCTGCATTAGGCTACATCAAGAGGAAACAAACCTTAGAGATAGAACGTAGAACTACTGTATTGTGTCAAGTTACAAGAAGCTAGCAGAAACCGTGTTGATTTAGAGTTCGAACTGCATCTGTCAATATAGGAGAAAACAGAGTGAAACCTAAAAATTCAAACTGTTCCTGGAAACGAATGCTTCAATCTAGGAGAACTAAACTTGGGCATCCAAGTGGGATTGGTATACTGCTCATTACTTGAAAGTATCATGAAGGTCGGAAGAAAAAATATATGTTGAGATTACAGGAGACTGTCGTTTTTTGGCAACTTAACAACGCCTTTCATTGAATGAATTATTCACCAGTCTTTGCTTAAGGCTACATCAAGAGGAAACAATCCTTAGAGATAGAACGTAGAACTACTGTATTGTGTCAAGTTTGAAGAAGCTAGCACACACTGTGTTGATTTAGAGTTCGAACTGCATCTGTCAATATAGGAGAAAACAGAATGAAACCTAAAAATTCAAACTGTTCCTGCAAACGAATGCTTCAATCTAGGAGAACTACGTTGGCATCCAAATGGGATTGTTGTACTGATCATTACGTGAATGTATCCTGAAGATTGGATGAAAAAATATATGTTGAGATTTCAGGAGACTCTAGTTTTTGGAAGTTTGGCAACCCCTTTCAATATAAGTGTTATTCGCCAGTCCCTGCTTTAGGCTACATTAAGAGGAAGCAAACCTTGGAGACAGAACGTAGAACTACTTTATTTTGTCAAGTTTCAAGAAGCTAGCACAAACCTTGTTTGCTTTACAGTTTGAACTATATTTGTCAATATAGGAGAAAACAGAGTGAAACCTAAAAATTCAAACTGTTACTGCAAACGAATGCTTCAACCTAGGAGAATGAAACTTGGGCATCCAAGTTAGATTGGTGTACTGCTCATTACTTGAAAGTATCATGAAGGTCGGAGGAAAAAATATATGTTGAGATTACAGGAGACTGTATTTTTTTGGCAACCTAACACCGCATTTCATTGAATGAGTTATTCGCCAGTCTTTGCTTAAGGCTACATCAAGAGGAAACAAACCTTAGAGATAGAACGTAGAACTACTGTATTGTGTCAAGTTTCAAGAAGCTAGCTAAACCGTGTTGATTTAGAGTTCGAACTGCATCTGTCAATATAGGAGAAAACAGAGTGAAACCTAAAAATTCAAACTGTCACTGCAAACGAATGCTTCAACCTAGAAGAACGAAACTAGGGCATCCAAGTTTGATTGGTGTACTGCTCATTACTTGAAAGTATCATGAAGGTCGGAAGAAAAAAATATATGTTGAGATTACAGAAGACTGTAGTTTTTTGGCAACCTAACAACGCATTTCATGAATGAGTTATTCGCCAGTCTTTGCTTAAGGCTACATCAAGAGGAAACAAACCTTAGAGACAGAACGTAGAACTACTGTATTGTGTAAAGTTTGAAGAAGCTAGCACAAACCGTGGTGATTTAGAGTTCGAACTGCATCTGTCAATATAGGAGAAAACAGAGTGAATCCTAAAAATTCAAACTGTTACTGCAAACGAATGCTTCAATCTAGGAGAACTAAACTTGAGCATCCAAATGGGATTGGTGTACTGAACATTACTTGAGAGTATCATGAATATTGAATGAAAAAATATATGTTGAGATTTCAGGAAACTCTAGTTTTTGGAAATTTGGCAACCCCTTTCAATATAAGTGTTATTCGCCTGTCCCTGCATTAGGCTACGTCAAGAGGAAACAAACCTTAGAGATAGAATGTAGAACTACTCTATAGTGTCAAGTTTCAAGAAGCTAGCAGAAACCGTGTTTGATTTAGAGTTCGAACTGCATCTGTCAATATAGTAGAAAACAGAGTGAAACCTAAAAATTCAAACTGTTACTGCAAACGAATGCATCAATCTAGGAGAACAAAACTGGGGCATCCAAGTTTGATTGGTGTACTGCTCATTACTTGAAAGTATCATGAAGGTCGGAAGAAAAAATATATGTTGAGATTACAGGAGACTGTAGTTTTTTGGCAACCTAACAACGCCTTTCATTGAATGAGTTATTCACCAGTCTTTGCTTAAGGCTACATCAAGAGGAAACAATCCTTAGAGATAGAACGTAGAACTACTGTATTGTGTCAAGTTTGAAGAAGCTAGCACAAAACGTGTTGATTTAGAGTTCGAACTGCATCTGTCAATATAGGAGAAAACAGAGTGAAACCTAAAAATTCAAACGGTTCCTGGAAACAAATGCTTCAATCTAGGAGAACTAAACTTGAGCATCCAAGTGGGATTGGTGTACTGATCATTACGTGAATGTATC
Organism: Callospermophilus lateralis; assembly: GCF_048772815.1. Taxonomy (NCBI): domain Eukaryota; kingdom Metazoa; phylum Chordata; class Mammalia; order Rodentia; family Sciuridae; genus Callospermophilus; species Callospermophilus lateralis. The sequence goes on along the minus strand of NW_027513665.1, from coordinate 52,383 downwards.
ATGAAGATTGGATGAAAAGATATATGTTGAGATTTCAGGAGACTCTAGTGTTTGGAAGTTTGGCAACCCCTTTCCATATAAGTGTTATTCTTAGTCCCTGCATTAGGCTACATCAAGAGGAAACAAAACTTAGATATAGAACGTAGAACTACTCTATTGTGTCAAGTTTCAAGAAGCTAGCACAAACCTTGTTGGATTTATAGTTTGAACTATATTTGTCAATATAGGAGAAAACAGAGTGAAACCTAAAAATTCAAACTGTTAATGCAAACGAATGCTTCAAGTTAGGAGAACGAAACTTGAGCATCCAAGTGGGATTTTTGTACTGATCATTTCTTGAGAGTACCATGAAGATTGGATGAAAAAATATATGTTGAGATTTCAGGAGACTCTAGTTTTTGGAAGTTTGGCAACCCCTTTCAATATAAGTGTTATTCGCCAGTCCCTGCATTAGGCTACATCAAGAGGAAACAAACCTTAGAGATAGAACGTAGAACTACTGTATTGTGTCAAGTTACAAGAAGCTAGCAGAAACCGTGTTGATTTAGAGTTCGAACTGCATCTGTCAATATAGGAGAAAACAGAGTGAAACCTAAAAATTCAAACTGTTCCTGGAAACGAATGCTTCAATCTAGGAGAACTAAACTTGGGCATCCAAGTGGGATTGGTATACTGCTCATTACTTGAAAGTATCATGAAGGTCGGAAGAAAAAATATATGTTGAGATTACAGGAGACTGTCGTTTTTTGGCAACTTAACAACGCCTTTCATTGAATGAATTATTCACCAGTCTTTGCTTAAGGCTACATCAAGAGGAAACAATCCTTAGAGATAGAACGTAGAACTACTGTATTGTGTCAAGTTTGAAGAAGCTAGCACACACTGTGTTGATTTAGAGTTCGAACTGCATCTGTCAATATAGGAGAAAACAGAATGAAACCTAAAAATTCAAACTGTTCCTGCAAACGAATGCTTCAATCTAGGAGAACTACGTTGGCATCCAAATGGGATTGTTGTACTGATCATTACGTGAATGTATCCTGAAGATTGGATGAAAAAATATATGTTGAGATTTCAGGAGACTCTAGTTTTTGGAAGTTTGGCAACCCCTTTCAATATAAGTGTTATTCGCCAGTCCCTGCTTTAGGCTACATCAAGAGGAAGCAAACCTTGGAGACAGAACGTAGAACTACTTTATTTTGTCAAGTTTCAAGAAGCTAGCACAAACCTTGTTTGCTTTACAGTTTGAACTATATTTGTCAATATAGGAGAAAACAGAGTGAAACCTAAAAATTCAAACTGTTACTGCAAACGAATGCTTCAACCTAGGAGAATGAAACTTGGGCATCCAAGTTAGATTGGTGTACTGCTCATTACTTGAAAGTATCATGAAGGTCGGAGGAAAAAATATATGTTGAGATTACAGGAGACTGTATTTTTTTGGCAACCTAACACCGCATTTCATTGAATGAGTTATTCGCCAGTCTTTGCTTAAGGCTACATCAAGAGGAAACAAACCTTAGAGATAGAACGTAGAACTACTGTATTGTGTCAAGTTTCAAGAAGCTAGCTAAACCGTGTTGATTTAGAGTTCGAACTGCATCTGTCAATATAGGAGAAAACAGAGTGAAACCTAAAAATTCAAACTGTCACTGCAAACGAATGCTTCAACCTAGAAGAACGAAACTAGGGCATCCAAGTTTGATTGGTGTACTGCTCATTACTTGAAAGTATCATGAAGGTCGGAAGAAAAAAATATATGTTGAGATTACAGAAGACTGTAGTTTTTTGGCAACCTAACAACGCATTTCATGAATGAGTTATTCGCCAGTCTTTGCTTAAGGCTACATCAAGAGGAAACAAACCTTAGAGACAGAACGTAGAACTACTGTATTGTGTAAAGTTTGAAGAAGCTAGCACAAACCGTGGTGATTTAGAGTTCGAACTGCATCTGTCAATATAGGAGAAAACAGAGTGAAACCTAAAAATTCAAACTGTTACTGCAAACGAATGCTTCAATCTAGGAGAACTAAACTTGAGCATCCAAATGGGATTGGTGTACTGAACATTACTTGAGAGTATCATGAATATTGAATGAAAAAATATATGTTGAGATTTCAGGAAACTCTAGTTTTTGGAAATTTGGCAACCCCTTTCAATATAAGTGTTATTCGCCTGTCCCTGCATTAGGCTACGTCAAGAGGAAACAAACCTTAGAGATAGAATGTAGAACTACTCTATAGTGTCAAGTTTCAAGAAGCTAGCAGAAACCGTGTTTGATTTAGAGTTCGAACTGCATCTGTCAATATAGTAGAAAACAGAGTGAAACCTAAAAATTCAAACTGTTACTGCAAACGAATGCATCAATCTAGGAGAACAAAACTGGGGCATCCAAGTTTGATTGGTGTACTGCTCATTACTTGAAAGTATCATGAAGGTCGGAAGAAAAAATATATGTTGAGATTACAGGAGACTGTAGTTTTTTGGCAACCTAACAACGCCTTTCATTGAATGAGTTATTCACCAGTCTTTGCTTAAGGCTACATCAAGAGGAAACAATCCTTAGAGATAGAACGTAGAACTACTGTATTGTGTCAAGTTTGAAGAAGCTAGCACAAAACGTGTTGATTTAGAGTTCGAACTGCATCTGTCAATATAGGAGAAAACAGAGTGAAACCTAAAAATTCAAACGGTTCCTGGAAACAAATGCTTCAATCTAGGAGAACTAAACTTGAGCATCCAAGTGGGATTGGTGTACTGATCATTACGTGAATGTATCATGAAGATTGGATGAAAAGATATATGTTGAGATTTCAGGAGACTCTAGTGTTTGGAAGTTTGGCAACGCCTTTCCATATAAGTGTTATTCTTAGTCCCTGCATTAGGCTACATCAAGAGGAAACAAAACTTAGATATAGAACGTAGAACTACTCTATTGTGTCAAGTTTCAAGAAGCTAGCACAAACTGTGTTTGATTTAGAGTTCGAACTGCATCTGTCAATATAGGAGAAAACAGAGTGAAACCTAAAAATTCAAACTGTTACTGAAAAACGAATTCTTCAACCTAGGAGAACGAAACTTGGGCATGCAAGTTTGATTGGTGTACTGCTCATTACTTGAAAGTATCATGAAGGTCGGAAGAAATAATATATGTTGTGATTTCAGGAGACTGTAGTTTTGTGGCAGCCTAACAATGCCTTTCATTGAAGGAGTTATTCTCCAGTCTATGCTTAAGGCTACATCAAGACGAAACAAACCTTTGAGATAGAACGTAGAACTACTGTATTGTGTCAAGTCTCAAGAAGCTAGCAGAAACCGTGTTTGATTTAGAGTTCGAACTGCATCTGTCAATATAGGAGAAAACAGAGTGAAACCTAAAAATTCAAACTGTTACTGCAAACGAATGCTTCAACCTAGGGGAGCAAAACTTGGGCATCCAAGTTTGATTGGTGTACTGCTCGTTACTTGAAAGTATCATGAATGTAGGAAGAAAAAATATATGTTTAGATTACAGGAGACTGTAGTTTTTTGGCAACCTAACAATGCCTTTCATTGAATGAGTTATTCACCAGTCTTTGCTTAAGGCTACATCAAGAGGAAACAAACCTTAGAGATAGAACGTAGAACTACTGTATTGTGTCAAGTTCAAGAAGCTAGCACAAACCGTGTTGATTTATAGTTCGAACTGCATCTGTCAATATAGGAGAAAACAGAGTGAAACCTAAAAATTCAAACTGTTACTGCAAACGAATGCTTCAATCTAGGAGAACTAAACTTGAGCATCCAAGTGGGATTGGTGTACTGAACGTTACTTGAGAGTATCATGAAGATTGGATGAAAAAATATATGTTGAGATTTCAGGAGACTCTAGTTTTTGGAAATTTGGCAACCCCTTTCAATATAAGTGTTATTCGCCTGTCCCTGCATTAGGCTACGTCAAGAGGAAAGAAACCTTAGAGATAGAATATAGAACTACTCTATTGTGTCAAGTTTCAAGAAGCTAGCAGAAACCGTGTTTGATTTAGAGTTCGAACTGCATCTGTCAATATAGGAGAAAACAGAGTGAAACCTAAAAATTCAAACTGTTACTGCAAACGAATGCATCAACCTAGGAGAACAAAACTTGGGCATCCAGTTTGATTGGTGTACTGCTCATTACTTGAAAGTATCATGAATTTCGGAAGAAAAAATATATGTTGAGATTAAAGGAGACTGTATTTTTTGGCAACCTAACAATGCCTTTCATTGAATGAGTTATTCACCAGTCTCTGCTTAAGGCTACATCAAGAGGAAACAATCCTTAGAGATAGAACGTAGAACTACTGTATTGTGTCAAGTTTGAAGAAGCTAGCACAAATCGTGTTGATTTAGAGTTCAACTGCATCTGTCAATATAGGAGAAAACAGAGTGAAACCTAAAAATTCAAACTGTTACTGCAAACGAATGCTTCAATCTAGGAGAACTAAAGTTGAGCATCCAAGTGGGATTGGTGTACTGAACATTACTTGAGAGTATCATAAACATTTGATGAAAAAATATATGTTGCGATTTCAGGAGACTCTAGTTTTTGGAAATTTGGCAACCCCTTTCCTTATAAGTGTTATTCATAGTCCCTGCATTAGGCTACATCAAGAGGAAACAGAACTTAGATACAGAACGTAGAACTACTGTATTGTGTTAAGTTTCAAGAAGATAGCACAAACCTTGTTGGATTTAGAGTTCGAACTGCATCTGTCAATATAGGAGAAAACAGAGTGAAACCTAAAAATTCAAACTGTTACTGCAAACGAATGCTTCAAGTTAGGAGAACGAAACTTGAGCATCCAAGTGGGATTTTTTTAGTGCTCATTACTTGAGAGTACCATGAAGATTGGATGAAAAAATATATGTTGAGATTTCAGGAGACCCTAGTTTTTGGAAGTTTGGCAACCCCTTTCAATATAAGTATTATTCGCCAGTCTCTGCATTAGGCTACATCAAGAGGAAACAAACCTTAGTGATAGAACGTAGAACTATTGTATTGTGTAAAGTTTCAAGAAGCTAGCAGAAACCTTGTTTGATTTACGATTTGAACTGCATCTGTCAATATAGGAGAAAACAGAGTGAAACCTAAAAATTCAAACTGTGACTGCAAACGAATGCTTCAACCTAGGAGAACAGAACTTGTGCATCCAAGTTTGATTGGTGTACTGCTCATTACTTGAAAGTATCAAAGTTCGGAAGAAAAAATATATGTTGACATTACAGGAGACTGCAGTTTTTTGGCAACCTAACAACGCCGTTCATTGAATGAGTTATTCACCATTCTTTGCTTAAGGCTACATCAAGGGGAAACAAACCTTAGAGATAGAATGTAGAACTACTGTATTGTGTCAAGTTTCAAGAAGCTAGCACAAACTGTGATTGATTTAGAGTTCGAACATCATCTGTCAATATAGGAGAAAACACAGTGAAACCTAAAAATTCAAACTGTTACTGCAAACGAATGCTTCAACCTAGAAGAACGAAACTAGGGCATCCAAGTTTGATTGGTGTACTGCTCATTACTTGATAGTATCTTGAAGGTCGGAAGAAAAAATATATGTTGAGATTACAGCAGACTGTAGTTTATTGGCAACCTAACAACGCATTTCATTGAATGAGTTATTCAGCAGTCTTTGCTTAAGGCTACATCAAGAGGAAACAAACCTTAGAGATAGAACTTAGAACTACTGTATTGTGTCAAGTTCAAGAAGCTAGCACAAACCGTGTTGATTTAGAATTCGAACTGCATCTGTCAATATACGAGAAAATAGAGTGAAACCTAAAAATTCAAACTGTTCCTGGAAACGAATGCTTCAATCTAGGAGAAATAAACTTGGGCATCCAAGTGGGATTGGAGTACTGATCATTACGTGAATGTATCATGAAGATTGGATGAAAATTTATATGTTGAGATTTCAGGAGACTCTAGTGTTTGGAAGTTTGGCAACCCCTTTCCATATAAGTGTTATTCGCAGTCCCTGCATTAGGCTACATCAAGAGGAAACAAAACTTAGAGATAGAACGTAGAACTACTGTATTTTGTCAAGTTTCAAGAAGCTAGCACAAACTGTGTTTGAATTAGAGTTCGAACTGCATCTGTCAATATAGGAGAAAACAGAGTGAAACCTAAAAATTCAAACTGTTCCTGCAAATGATGCTTCAACCTAGGAGAACGAATCTTGGGCATCCAAGTTTGACTGGTGTACTGCTTATTACTTGAAAGTATCATGAAGGTCGGATAAAAAATATATGTTGAGATTTCAGGAGATCGTAGTTTTTTGGAAGCTTAACAACGCCTTTCATTGAAAGTGTTATACGCCAGTCTCTGCTTAAGGCTACATCAAGAGGAAAAAAACCTTAGGGACAGAACGTAGAACTACTGTATTGTGTCAAGTTTCAAGAAGGTAGCACAAACCATGTTTGATTTAGAGTTCTAACTGCATCTGTCAATATAGGAGAAAACAGAGTGAAACCTAAAAATTCAAACTGTTCCTGCAAACGAATGCTTCAATCTAGGAGAACTAAACTTGGGCATCCAAGTGGGATTGGTGTACTGATCATTACGTGAATGTATCATGAAGATTGGATGAAAAAATATGTGTTGAGATTTCAGGAGACTCTAGTGTTTGGAAGTGTGGCAACCTTTTTCATTATAAGTGTTATTCGCCAGTCCCTGCTTTAGGCTACATCAAGAGGAAGCAAACCTTAGAGATAGAACGTAGAACTACTTTATTTTGTCAAGTTTCAAGAAGCTAGCACAAACCTTGTTTGATTTAGATTTTGAACTATATTTGTCAATATAGGAGAAATCAGAGTGAAACCTAAAAATTCAAACTGTTACTGCAAACGAATGCTTCAAGGTAGGAGAACGAAACTTGAGCATCCAAGTGGGATTGGTGTACTGACCATTACTTAAGAGTATCATGAAGATTGGATGAAAAAATATATGTTGAGATTTCAGGAGACTCTAGTTTTTGGTAGTTTGGCAACCCATTTCAATATAAGTGTTATTCGCCAGTCCCTGCTTTAGGCTACAACAAGAGGAGACAAACCTTAGAGATAGAATGTAGAACTACAGTATTGTGTCAAGTTTCAAGAAGCTAGCAGAAACCGTGTTTGATTTAGAGTTCGTACTGCATCTGTCAAAATAGGAGAAAACAGAGTGAAACCTAAAAATTCAAACTGTTCCTGCAAACGAATGCTTCAACCTAGGGGAGCAAAACTTGGGCATCCAAGTTTGATTGGTGTACTGCTCGTTACTTGAAAGTATCATGAATGTAGGAAGAAAAAATATATGTTGAGATTACAGAAACTGTAGTTTTTTGGCTACCTAACAACGCCTTTCATTGAATGAGTTATTCACCAGTCTTTGCTTAAGGCTACATCAAGAGGAAACAAACCTTAGAGATAGAACGTAGAACTACTGTATTGTGTCAAGTTCAAGAAGCTAGCACAAACCGTGTTGATTTAGAGTTCGAACTGCATCTGTCAATATAGGAGAAAACAGAGTGAAACCTAAAAATTCAAACTGTTACTGCAAACGAATGCTTCAACCTAGAAGAACGAAACTAGGGCATCCAAGTTTGATTGGTGTACTGCTCATTACTTGATAGTATCTTGAAGGTCGGAAGAAAAAATATATGTTGAGATTACAGCAGACTGTAGTTTATTGGCAACCTAACAACGCATTTCATTGAATGAGTTATTCAGCAGTCTTTGCTTAAGGCTACATCAAGAGGAAACAAACCTTAGAGATAGAACTTAGAACTACTGTATTGTGTCAAGTTCAAGAAGCTAGCACAAACCGTGTTGATTTAGAATTCGAACTGCATCTGTCAATATACGAGAAAACAGAGTGAAACCTAAAAATTCAAACTGTTCCTGGAAACGAATGCTTCAATCTAGGAGAAATAAACTTGGGCATCCAAGTGGGATTGGAGTACTGATCATTACGTGAATGTATCATGAAGATTGGATGAAAAAATATATGTTGAGATTTCAGTAGACTCTAGTTTTTGGAAGTTTGGCAACCCCTTTCAATATAAGTGTTATTCGCCAGTCCCTGCTTTAGGATACATCAAGAGGAAGAAAACCTTAGAGATAGAACGTAGAACTACTTTATTTTTTCAAGTTTCAAGAAGCTAGCACAAACCTTGTTTGATTTAGAGTTTGAACTATATTTGTCAATATAGGAGAAAACAGAGTGAAACCTAAAAATTCAAACTGTTACTGCAAACGAATGCTTCAAGGTAGGAGAACGAAACTTGAGCATCCAAGTTGGATTGGTGTACTGATCATTACTTGAGAGTATCATGAAGATTGGATGGAAAAATATATGTTGAGATTTCAGGAGACTCTAGTTTTTGGAAGTTTGGAGACCCCTTTCAATATAAGTGTTATTCACCAGTCCCTGCATTAGGCTACATCAAGAGGAAACAAACCTTAGGGATAGAACGTAGAACTACTGTATTGTGTCAAGTTTCAAGAAGCTAGCAGAAACCGTGTTTGATTTAGAGTTCGAACTGCATCTGTCAATATAGGAGAAAACAGAGTGAAACCTAAAAATTCAAACTGTTCCTGCAAACGAATGCTTCAACCTAGGGGAGCAAATCTTGGGCATCAATGTTTGATTGGTGTACTGCTCATTACTTGAAAGTATCATGAAGGTCGGAAGAAAAAATATATGTTGAGATTACAGAAGACTGTAGTTTTTTGGCAACCTAACAACGCATTTCATTGAATGAGTTATTCGCCAGTCTTTGCTTAAGGCTACATCAAGAGGAAACAAACCTTAGAGACAGAACGTAGAACTACTGTATTGTGTAAAGTTTGAAGAAGCTAGCACAAACCATGTTGATTTACAGTTCGAACTGCATCTGTCAATATATTAGAAAACAGAGTGAAACCTAAAAATTCAAACTGTTACTGCAAACGAATGCTTCAATCTAGGAGAACTAAACTTGAGCATCCAAGTGGGATTGGTGTACTGAACATTACTTGAGAGTATCATGAAGATTGGATGAAAAAATATATGTTGAGATTTCAGGAGACTCTAGTTTTTGGAAATTTGGCAACCCCTTTGAATATAAGTGTTATTCGCCTGTTCCTGCATTAGGTTACCTCAACAGGAAACAAACCTTAGAGATAGAATGTAGAACTACTCTATTGTGTCAAGTTTCAAGAAGCTAGCAGAAACCGTGTTTGATTTAGAGTTCGAACTGCATCTGTCAATATAGGAGAAAACAGAGTGAAACCTAAAATTTCAAACTGTTACTGCAAACGAATGCTTCAACCTAGAAGAACGAAACTAGGGCATCCAAGTTTGGTTGGTGTACTGCTCATTACTTGAAAGTATCATGAAGGTCCGAAGAAAAAATATATGTTGAGATTACAGGAGACTGTTGTTTTTTGGCAACCTAACAACGCAGTTCATTGAATGAGTTATTCGCCAGTCTTTGCTTAAGGCTACATCAAGAGGAAACAAACCTTAGAGATAGAACATAGAACTACTGTATTGTGTCAACTTTCAAGAAGCTAGCACAAACCGTGTTGATTTAGAGTTCGAACTGCATCTGTCAATATAGGAGAAAACAGAGTGAAACCTAAAAATTCAAACTGTTCCTGGAAACGAATGCTTCAATCTAGGAGAACTAAACTTGGGCATCCAAGGTTGATTGGTGTACTGATCATTACGTGAATGTATCATGAAGACTGGATGAAAAAATATATGTTGAGGTTTCAGGAGATTCTAGTGTTTGGAAGTTTGGCACCTCCTTTCCATATAAGTGTTATTCGCAGTCCCTGCATTAGGCTACATCAAGAGGAAACAAAACTTATAGATAGAACGTAGAACTACTGTATTGTGTCAAGTTTCAAGAAGCTAGCACAAACCGTGTTTGATTTAGAGTTCGAACTGCATCTGTCAATATAGGAGAAAACAGAGTGAAACCTAAAAATTCAAACTGTTCCTGCAAACGAATGCTTCAATCTAGGAGAACTAAAGTTGGGCATCCAAGTGGGATTGGTGTACTGATCATTACATGAATGTATCCTGAATATTGGATGAAAAAATATATGTTGAGATTTCAGGAGACTCTAGTTTTTGGAAGTTTGGCTACCCCTTTCAATATAAGTGTTAATCGCCAGTCCCTGCCTTAGGCTACATCAAGAGGAAGCAAACTTTAGAGATAAAACGTAGAACTACTTTATTTTGTCAAGTATCAAGAAGCTAGCACAATCCTTGTTTGATTTAGAGTTTGAATTATATTTGTCAATATAGGAGAAAACAGAGTGAAACCTAAAAATTCAAACTCTTACTGCAAACGAATGCTTCAAGGTAGGAGAACGAAACTTGATCATCCAAGTGGGATTGGTGTACTGATCATTACTTGAGAGTATCATGAAGACTCGATGAAAAAATATATGTTGAGATTTCAGGAGACTCTAGTTTTTGGAAGTATGGCAACGCATTTCAATATAAGTGTTATTCGCCAGTCCCTGCATTAGGCTACATCAAGAGGAAACAAACCTTAGAGGTAGAACGTAGAACTACTGTATTGTGTCAAGTTTCAAGAAGCTAGCACAAACCGTATTTGATTTAGAGTTCGAACTGCATCTGTCAATATAGGAGAAAAGAGAATGAAACCTAAAAATTCAAACTGTTACTGCAAACGAATGCTTCAACCTAGAAGAACGAAACTAGGGCATCCAAGTTTGATTGGTGTACTGCTCATTACTTGAAAGTATCATGAAGGTCGGAAGAAAAAATATATGTTGTGATTTCAGGAGACTGTAGTTTTTTGGCAGCCTAACAATGCATTTCATTGAATGAGTTATTCTCCAGTCTCTACTTAAGGCTACATCCATAGGAAACATACCTTAGAGATACAACTTAGAACTACTGTATTGTGTCAAGTTTCAAGAAGCTAGCACAAACCATGTTGATTTAGAGTTCGTACTGCATCTGTCAATATAGGAGAAAACAGAGTGAAAAATAAAAATTCAAACTGTTCCTGGAAACGAATGCTTCAGTCTAGGAGAACTAAACTTGGGCATCCAAGTGGGATTGGTGTACTGCTCATTACTTGAAAGTTCATGAAGGTCGGAAGAAAAAATATATGTTGAGATTACAGGAGACTGTAGTTTTTTGGCAACCTAACAACGCCTTTCATTGAATGAGTTATTCACCAGTCTTTGCTTAAGGCTACATCAAGAGGAAACAAACCTTAGAGATAGAACGTAGAACTACTTATTGTGTCAAGTTTCAAGAAGCTTGCACAAACCGTGTTGATTTAGAGTTCGAACTCCATCTGTCAATATAGGAGAAAACAGAGTGAAACCTAAAAATTCAAACTGTTCCTGGAAACGAATGCTTCAATCTAGGAGAACTAAACTTGGGCATCCAAGTGGGATTGCTGTACTGATCATTACGTGAATGTATCATGAAGATTGGATGAAAAAATATATGTTGAGATTTCAGGAGACTCTAGTGTTGGAAGTTTGGCAAACCCTTTCCATATAAGTGTTATTCGCAATCCCTGCATTAGGCTACATCAAGAGGAAACAAAACGTAGAGATAGAACGTAGAACTACTGTATTGTGTCAAGTTTCAAGAAGCTAGCACAAACTGTGATTGATTTAGAGTTCGAACATCATCTGTCAATATAGGAGAAAACACAGTGAAACCTAAAAATTCAAACTGTTACTGCAAACGAATGCTTCAACCTAGGAGAACGAAACTTGGGCATCCAAGTTTGATTGTTGTACTGCTCATTACTTGAAAGTATCATGAAGGTCGGAAGAAAAAATACATGTTGTGATTTCAGGAGACTGTAGTTTTTTGGCAGACTAACAATGCCTTTCATTGAATGAGTTATTCTCCAGTCTCTGCTTAAGGCTACATCAAGACGAAACAAACCTTAGAGATAGAACGTAGAACTACTGTATTGTGTCAAGTTTGAAGAAGCTAGCAGAAACCGTGTTTGATTTACAGTTCGAACTGCATCTGTCAATATAGGAGAAAACAGAGTGAAACCTAAAAATTCAAACTGTTACTGCAAACGAATGCTTCAACCTAGAAGAACGAAACTAGAACATCCAAGTTTGATTGGTGTACTGCTCATTACTTGAAAGTATCATGAAGGTCGGAAGAAAAAATATATGTTGAGATTACAGGAGACTGTAGTTTTTTGGCAACCTAACAACGCATTTCATTGAATGAGTTATTCGCCAGTCTTTGCTTAAGGCTACATCAAGAGGAAACAAACCTTACAGATAGAACGTAGAACTACTGTATTGTGTCAAGTTTCAAGAAGCTAGCACAAACCGTGTTGATTTAGAGTTCGAACTGCAGCTGTCAATATAGGAGAAAACAGAGTGAAACCTAAAAATTCAAACTGTTACTGCAAACGAATGCTTCAACCTAGAAGAACGAAACTAGGGCATCCAAGTTTGATTGGTGTACTGCTCATTACTTGAAAGTATCATGAAGGTCGGAAGAAAAAATATATGTAGTGAATTCAGGAGACTGTAGTTTTTTTGGCAGCCTAACAATGCCTTTCATTGAATGAGTTATTCTCCAGTCTCTGCTTAAGGCTACATCAAGACGAAACAAACCTTAGAGATAGAACGTAGAACTACATTATTGTGTCAAGTTTCAAGAAGCTTGCAGAAACCGTGTTTGATTTAGAGTTCGAACTGCATCTGTCAATATAGGAGAAAACAGAGAGAAGCCTAAAAATTCAAACTGTTACTGCAAACGAATGCTTCAACCTAGGAGAACAAAACTTGGGCATCCAAGTTTGATTGGTGTACTGCTCATTACTTGAAAGTTCATGAAGGTCGGAAGAAAAAATATATGTTGAGATTACAGGAGACTGTAGTTTTTTGGCAACCTAACAACGCCTTTCATTGAATGAGTTATTCACCAGTCTTTGCTTAAGGCTACATCAAGAGGAAACAAACCTTAGAGATAGAACGTAGAACTACTTTATTGTGTCAAGTTTCAAGAAGCTAGCACAAACCGTGTTGATTTAGAGTTCGAACTGCATCTGTCAATATAGGAGAAAACAGAGTGAAACCTAAAAATTCAAACTGTTACTGCAAACGAATGCTTCAACCTAGAAGAACAAAACAAGGGCATCCAAGTTTGATTGGTGTACTGCTCATTACTTGAAAGTATCATGAAGGTCGGAAGAAAAAATATATGTTGAGATTACAGGAGACTGTAGTTTTTGGCAACCTAACAACACATTTCATTGAATGAGTTAATCGCCAGCCTTTGCTTAAGGCTACATCAAGAGGAAACAAATCTTAGAGATAGAACGTAGAACTACTTATTGTGTCAAGTTTCAAGAAGCTTGCACAAACCGTGTTGATTTAGAGTTCGAACTCCATCTGTCAATATAGAAGAAAACAGAGTGAAACCTAAAAATTCAAACTGTTCCTGGAAACGAATGCTTCAATCTAGGAGAACTAAACTTGGGCATCCAAGTGGGATTGCTGTACTGATCATTACGTGAATGTATCATGAAGATTGGATGAAAAAATATATGTTGAGATTTCAGGAGACTCTAGTGTTGGAAGTTTGGCAAACCCTTTCCATATAAGTGTTATTCGCAATCCCTGCATTAGGCTACATCAAGAGGAAACAAAACATAGAGATAGAACGTAGAACTACTGTATTGTGTCAAGTTTCAAGAAGCTAGCACAAACTGTGTTTGATTTAGAGTTCGAACTGCATCTGTCAATATAGGAGAAAACAGAGTGAAACCTAAAAATTCAAACTGTTACTGCAAACGAATGCTTCAACCTAGGAGAACGAAACTTTTCATCCAAGTTTGATTGGTGTACTGCTCATTACTTGAAAGTATCATGAAGGTCGGAAGAAAAAATATATGTTGTGATTTCAGGAGACTGTAGTTTTTTGGCAGCCTAACAATCCCTTTCATTGAATGAGTTATTCTCCAGTCTCTGCTTAATGCTACATCAAGAGGAAACAAACCTTAGAGATAGAACATAGAACTACTCTATTGTGTCAAGTTTCAAGAAGCTAGCACAAACCGTGTTGATTTAGAGTTCGAACTGCATCTGTCAATATAGGAGAAAACAGAGTGAAACCTAAAAATTCAAACTGTTACTTCAAACGAATGATTCAACCTAGAAGAACGAAAGTAGGGCATCTCAATTTGATTGGTGTACTGCTCATTACTTGAAAGTATCATGAAGGTCGGAAGATAAAATCTATGTTGAGATTACAGGAGACTGTAGTTTTTTGGCAACCTAACAACGCATTTCATTGAATGAGTTATTCGCCAGTCTTTGCTTAAGGCTACATCAAGAGGAAAGAAACCTTAGAGATAGAACGTAGAACTACTGTATTGTGTCAAGTTTCAAGAAGCTAGCACAAACCCTGTTGATTTAGAGTTCGAACTGCATCTGTCAATATAGCAGAAAACAGAGTGAAACCTAAAAATTCAAACTGTTCCTGGAAACGAATGCTTCAATCTAGGAGAACTAAACATGGGCATCCAAGTGGGATTGGTGTACTGATCATTACGTGAATGTATCATGAAGATTGGATGAAAAAATATATGTTATGATTTCAGGAGACTCTAGTGTTTGGAAGTTTGGCAACCCCTTTCCATATAAGTGTTATTCGCAGTCCCTGCATTAGGCTACATCAAGACGAAACAAACCTTAGAGATAGAACTTAGAACTACTGTATTGTGTCAAGTTTCAAGAAGCTAGCACAAACTGTGTTTGATTTAGAGTTCGAACTGCATCTGTCAATAAAGGGAAAACAGAGTGAAACCTAAAAATTCAAACTGTTACTGCAAACGAATGCTTCAACCTAGGAGAACAAAACTTGGGCATCCCAGTTTGATTGGTGTACTGTTCATTACTTGAAAGTATCATGAAGGTCGGAAGTAAAAATATATGTTGTGATTTCAGGAGACTGTAGTTTTTTGGCAGCCTAACAACGCCTTTCATTGAATGAGTTATTCTCCAGTCTCTGCTTAAGGCTACATCAAGAGGAAACAAACCTTAGAGATACAACGTAGGACTACAGTATTTTGTCAAGTTTCATGAAGCTAGCACAAACCGTGTTTGATTTAGAGTTCGAACTGCATCTGTCAATATAGGAGAACAGAGTGAAACTTAAAAATTCAAACTGTTCCTGGAAACGAATGCTTCAATCTAGGAGAACTAAACTTGGGCATCCAAGTGGGATTGGTGTAATGATCATTACGTGAATATATCAAGAAGATTGGATGAAAAAATATATGTTGAGATTTCAGGAGACTCTAGTGTTTGGAAGTTTGGCAACCCCTTTCCATATAAGTGTTATTCGCAGTCCCTGCATTAGGCTACATCAAGAGGAAACAAAACTTAGAGATAGAACGTAGAACTACTGTATTGTGTCAAGTTTCAAGAAGCTAGCACAAACTGTGTTTGATTTAGAGTTCGAACTGCATCTGTCAATAAAGGGAAAACAGAGTGAAACCTAAAAATTCAAACTGTTACTGCAAACGAATGCTTCAACCTAGGAGAACGAAACTTGGGCATCCAAGTTTGATTGGTGTACTGCTCATTACTTGAAAGTATCATGAAGGTCGGAAGAAAAAATATCTGTTGAGATTACAGGAGACTGTAGTTTTTTGCCAACCTAACAACGCCTTTCATTGAATGAGTTATTCACCAGTCTTTGCTTAAGACTACATCAAGAGGAAACCAACCTTAGAGATAGAACTTAGAACTACTGTATTGTGTCAAGTTTCAAGAAGCTAGCACAAACCGTGTTGATTTAGATTTTGAACTGCGTCTGTCAATATAGGAGAAAACAGAGTAAAACCTAAAAATTCAAACTGTTACTGCAAACGAATGCTTCAACCCAGAAGAACGAAACTAGGGCATTAAAGTTTGATTGGTGTACTGCTCATTACTTGAAATTATCATGAAGGTCGAAGGAAAAATATATGTTGTGATTTCAGGAGACTGTAGTTTTTTGGCAGCCTAACAACGCCTTTCATTGAATGAGTTATTCTCCAGTCTCTGCTTAAGGCTACATCAAGAGGAAACAAACCTTAGAGATACAACGTAGGACTACAGTATTTTGTCAAGTTTCATGAAGCTAGCACATCCGTGTTTGATTTAGAGTTCGAACTGCATCTGTCAATATAGGAGAACAGAGTGAAACTTAAAAATTCAAACTGTTCCTGGAAACGAATGCTTCAATCTAGGAGAACTAAACTTGGGCATCCAAGTGGGATTGGTGTAATGATCATTACGTGAATATATCAAGAAGATTGGATGAAAAAATATATGTTGAGATTTCAGGAGACTCTAGTGTTTGGAAGTTTGGCAACCCCTTTCCATATAAGTGTTATTCGCAGTCCC
This sequence comes from Callospermophilus lateralis, assembly GCF_048772815.1. Lineage (NCBI taxonomy): Eukaryota > Metazoa > Chordata > Mammalia > Rodentia > Sciuridae > Callospermophilus > Callospermophilus lateralis. Next base: position 35,961 of record NW_027513665.1, on the reverse strand, counting down.
TGCATTAGGCTACATCAAGAGGAAACAAAACTTAGAGATAGAACGTAGAACTACTGTATTGTGTCAAGTTTCAAGAAGCTAGCACAAACTGTGTTTGATTTAGAGTTCGAACTGCATCTGTCAATAAAGGGAAAACAGAGTGAAACCTAAAAATTCAAACTGTTACTGCAAACGAATGCTTCAACCTAGGAGAACGAAACTTGGGCATCCAAGTTTGATTGGTGTACTGCTCATTACTTGAAAGTATCATGAAGGTCGGAAGAAAAAATATCTGTTGAGATTACAGGAGACTGTAGTTTTTTGCCAACCTAACAACGCCTTTCATTGAATGAGTTATTCACCAGTCTTTGCTTAAGACTACATCAAGAGGAAACCAACCTTAGAGATAGAAATTAGAACTACTGTATTGTGTCAAGTTTCAAGAAGCTAGCACAAACCGTGTTGATTTAGATTTTGAACTGCGTCTGTCAATATAGGAGAAAACAGAGTAAAACCTAAAAATTCAAACTGTTACTGCAAACGAATGCTTCAACCCAGAAGAACGAAACTAGGGCATTAAAGTTTGATTGGTGTACTGCTCATTACTTGAAATTATCATGAAGGTCGAAGGAAAAATATATGTTGTGATTTCAGGAGACTGTAGTTTTTTGGCAGCCTAACAACGCCTTTCATTGAATGAGTTATTCTCCAGTCTCTGCTTAAGGCTACATCAAGAGGAAACAAACCTTAGAGATAGAACGTAGAACTACTGTATTGTGTCAAGTTTCAAGAAGCTAGCACAAACTGTGTTTGATTTAGAGTTCGAACTGCATCTGTCAATAAAGGGAAAACAGAGTGAAACCTAAAAATTCAAACTGTTACTGCAAACGAATGCTTCAACCTAGGAGAACGAAACTTGGGCATCCAAGTTGGATTGGTGTACTGCTCATTACTTGAAAGTATCATGAAGGTCGGAAGAAAAAATGTATGTTGTGATTTCAGGAGACTGTAGTTTTTTGGCAGCCTAACAACGCCTTTCATTGAATGAGTTATTCTCCAGGCTCTGCTAAGCCTACATCAAGAGGAAACAAACCTTAGAGATACAACATAGAACTACAGTATTGTGTCAAGTTTCAAGAAGCTAGCACAAACCGTGTTGATTTAGAGTTCGTACTGCATCTGTCAATATAGGAGAAAACAAAGTGAAACCTAAAAATTCAAACTGTTCCTGGAAACGAATGCTTCAAACTAGGAGAACTAAACTTGGGCATCCAAGTGGGATTAGTGTACTGATCATTACGTGAATGTATCATGAAGATTGGATGAAAAAATATATGTTGAGAATTCAGGACACTCTAGTGTTTGGAAGTTTGGCAACCCCTTTCCATATAAGTGTTATTCGCAGTCCATGCATTAGGCTACATCAAGAGGAAACAAAACTTAGAGATAGAACGTAGAACTACTGTATTGTGTCAAGTTTCAAGAAGCTAGCACAAACTGTGTTTGATTTAGAGTTCGAACTGCATCTGTCAATATAGGAGAAAACAGAGTGAAACCTAAAAATTCAAACTGTTACTTCAAACGAATGCTTCAACCTAGAAGAACGAAACTAGAGCATCAAAATTTGATTGGTGTACTGCTCATTACTTGAAAGTATCATGAAGGTCGGAAGATAAAATATATGTTGAGATTACAGGAGACTGTAGTTTTTTGGCAACCTAACAACGCATTTCATTGAATGAGTTATTCGCCAGTCTTTGATTAAGGCTACATCAAGAGGAAACAAACCTTAGAGATAGAACGTAGAACTACTGTATTGTGTCAAGTTTCAAGAAGCTAAAACAAACCGTGTTGATTTAGAGTTCGAACTGCATCTGTCAATATAGCAGAAAACAGAGTGAAACTTAAGAATTCAAACTGTTCCTGGAAACGAATGCTTTAATCTAGGAGAACTAAAATTGGGCATCCAATTGGGATTGGTGTACTGATCATTACGTGAATGTATCATGAAGACTGGATGAAAAAATATATGTTGAGATTTCAGGAGACTCTAGTGTTTGGAAGTTTGGCAACCCCTTTCCATATAAGTGTTATTAGCAGTCCCTGCATTAGGCTACATCAAGACGAAACAAACCTTAGAGATAGAACGTAGAACTACTGTATTGTGTCAAGTTTCAAGAAGCTAGAGGAAACCGTGTTTGATTTAGAGTTCGAACTGCATCTGTCAATATAGGAGAAAACAGAGTGAAACCTAAAAATTCAAACTGTTACTGCAAACGAATGCTTCAACCTAGGAGAACGAAACTTGGGCATCCAAGTTTGATTGGTGTACTGCTCATTACTTGAAATTTCATGAAGGTAGGAAGAAAAAATATATGTTGAGATTACAGGAGACTGTAGTTTTTTGGCAACCTAACAACGCCTTTCATTGAATGAGTTATTCACCAGTCTTTGCTTAAGGCTACATCTAGAGGAAACAAACCTTAGAGATAGAACGTAGAACTACTGTATTGTGTCAAGTTTCAAGAAGCTAGCACAAACTGTGTTTGATTTAGAGATCAAACTGCATCTGTCAATATAGGAGAACAGAGTGAAACCTAAAAATTCAAACTGTTCCTGGAAACGAATGCTTCAATCTAGGAGAACTAAACTTGGGCATCCAAGTGGGATTGGTGTAATGATCATTACGTGAATGTATCTTGAAGATTGGATGAAAAAATATATGTTGAGATTTCAGGAGACTCTAGTGTTTGGAAGTTTGGCAACCCCTTTCCATATAAGTGTTATTCGCAGTCCCTGCATTAGGCTACATCAAGAGGAAACAAAACTTAGAGATAGAACGTAGAACTACTGTATTGTGTCAAGTTTCAAGAAGCTAGCACAAACCGTGTTGATTTAGATTTTGAACTGCATCTGTCAATATAGGAGAAAACAGAGTAAAACCTAAAAATTCAAACTGTTACTGCAAACGAATGCTTCAAAATAGAAGAACGAAACTAGGGCATTAAAGTTTGATTGGTGTACTGCTCATTACTTGAAAGTATCATGAAGGTCGGAAGAAAAAATATATGTTGTGATTTCAGGAGACTGTAGTTTTTTGGCATCCTAACAACGCCTTTCATTGAATGAGTTATTCTCCAGTCTCTGCTTAAGGCTACATCAAGAGAAAACAAACCTTAGAGATAGAACGTAGAACTACTGTATTGTGTCAAGTTTCAAGAAGCTAGCACACACCGTGTTTGATTTAGAGTTCGAAATGCATCTGTCAATATAGGAGAAAACAGAGTGAAACCTAAAAATTCAAACTGTTACTTCAAACGAATGCTTCAACCTAGAACAACGAAACTTGGGCATCCAAGTTGGATTGGTGTACTGCTCATTACTTGAAAGTATCATGAAGTTCGGAAGAAAAAATATATGTTGTGATTTCAGGAGACTGTAGTTTTTTGGCAGCCTAACAACGCCTTTCATTGAATGAGTTATCCTCCAGCCTCTGCTTAAGCCTACATCAAGAGGAAACAAACCTTAGAGATACAACATAGAACTACTGTATTGTGTCAAGTTTCAAGAAGCTAGCACAAACCGTGTTGATTTAGAGTTCATACTGCATCTGTCAATATAGGAGAAAACAAAGTGAAACCTAAAAATTCAAACTGTTCCTGGAAACGAATGCTTCAATCTAGGAGAACTAAACTTGGGCATCCAAGTGGGATTAGTGTACTGATCATTACGTGAATGTATCATGAAGATTGGATGAAAAAATATATGTTGAGAATTCAGGACACTCTAGTGTTTGGAAGTTTGGCAACCCCTTTCCATATAAGTGTTATTCGCAGTTCCTGCATTAGGCTACATCAAGAGGAAACAAAACTTAGAGATAGAAGGTAGAACTACTGTATTGTGTCAAGTTTCAAGAAGCTAGCACAAACTGTGTTTGATTTAGATTTCGAACTGCATCTGTCAATATTGGAGAAAACAGAGTGAAACCTAAAAATTCAAACTGTTACTGCAAAAGAATGCTTCAACCTAGGAGAACGAAACTTTTCATCCAAGTTTGATTGGTGTACTGCTCATTTCTTGAAAGTATCATGAAGGTCGGAAGAAAAAATATCTGTTGAGATTACAGGAGACTGTAGTTTTTTTGGCAACCTAACAACGCCTTTCATTGAATGAGTTATTCACCAGTCTTTGCTTAAGGCTACATTAAGAGGAATCAAACCTTAGAGATAGAACGTAGAACTACTGTATTGTGTCAAGTTTCAAGAAGCTAGCACAAACCGTGTTGATTTAGAGTTCGAACTGCATCTGTCAATATAGCAGAAAACAGAGTGAAACCTAAAAATTCAAACTGTTCCTGGAAACGAATGCTTCAATCTAGGAGAACTAAACTTGGGCATCCAAGTGGGATTGGTGTACTGATCATTACGTGAATGTATCATGAAGATTGGATGAAGAAATATATGTTGAGATTCTAGGAGACTCTAGTGTTTGGAAGTTTGGCAACCCCTTTCCATATAAGTGTTATTCGCAGTCCCTGCATTAGGCTACATCAAGACGAAAAAAACCTTAGAGATAGAACGTAGAACTACTGTATTGTGTCAAGTTTCAAGAAGCTAGTACAAACCGTGTTGATTTAGAGTTCGAACTGCATCTGTCAATATAGCAGAAAACAGAGTGAAACTTAAGAATTCAAACTGTTCCTGGAAACGAATGCTTTAATCTAGGATAACTAAACTTGGGCATCCAATTGAGATTGGTGTACTGATCATTACGTGAATCTTTCATGAAGATTGGATGAAAAAATATCTGTTGAGGTTTCAGGAGACTCTAGTGTTTGGAAGTTTGGCAACCCCTTTCCATATAAGTTTTATTCGCAGTCCCTGCATTAGGCTACATCAAGAGGAAACAAAACTTAGAGATAGAACGTAGAACTACTGTATTGTGTCAAGTTTCAAGAAGCTAGCACAAACTGTGTTTGATTTAGAGTTCGAACTGCATCTGTCAATAAAGGAAAAACAGAGTGAAACCTAAAAATTCAAACTGTTACTGCAAACGAATGCTTCAAACTAGGAGAACGAAACTTGGGCATCCAAGTTTGATTGGTGTACTGCTCATTACTTGAAAGTATCATGAAGGTCGGAAGAAAAAATATCTGTTGAGATTACAGGAGACTGTAGTTTTTTGCCAACCTAACAACGCCTTTCATTGAATGAGTTATTCACCAGTCTTTGCTTAAGACTACATCAAGAGGAAACCAACCTTAGAGATAGAACGTAGAACTACTGTATTGTGTCAAGTTTCAAGAAGCTAGCACAAACCGTGTTGATTTAGATTTTGAACTGCATCTGTCAATATAGGAGAAAACAAAGTAAAACCTAAAAATTCAAACTGTTACTGCAAACGAATGCTTCAAAATAGAAGAACGAAACTAGGGCATTAAAGTTTGATTGGTGTACTGCTCATTACTTGAAAGTATCATGAAGGTCGGAAGAAAAAATATATGTTGTGATTTCAGGAGACTGTAGTTTTTTGGCATCCTAACAACGCCTTTCATTGAATGAGTTATTCTCCAGTCTCTGCTTAAGGCTACATCAAGAGGAAACAAACCTTAGAGATAGAAAGTAGAACTACTGTATTGTGTCAAGTTTCAAGAAGCTAGCACACACCGTGTTTGATTTAGAGTTCGAAATGCATCTGTCAATATAGGAGAAAACAGAGTGAAACCTAAAAATTCAAACTGTTACTTCAAACGAATGCTTCAACCTAGAACAACGAAACTTGGGCATCCAAGTTGGATTGGTGTACTGCTCCTTACTTGAAAGTATCATGAAGTTCGGAAGAAAAAATATATGTTGTGATTTCAGGAGACTGTAGTTTTTTGGCAGCCTAACAACGCCTTTCAATGAATGAGTTATTCTCCAGGCTCTGCTTAAGCCTACAACAAGAGGAAACAAACCTTAGAGATACAACATAGAACTACTGTATTGTGTCAAGTTTCAAGAAGCTAGCAAAAACAGTGTTGATTTAGAGTTCGTACTGCATCTGTCAATATAGTAGAAAACAAAGTGAAAAATAAAAATTCAAACTGTTCCTGGAAACGAATGCTTCAATCTAGGAGAACTAAACTTGGGCATCCAAGTGGGATTAGTGTACTGATCATTACGTGAATGTATCATGAAGATTGGATGAAAAAATATATGTTGAGAATTCAGGACACTCTAGTGTTTGGAAGTTTGGCAACCAATTTCCATATAAGTGTTATTCGCAGTTGCTGCATTAGGCTACATCAAGAGGAAACAAAACTTAGAGATAGAACGTAGAACTACTGTATTGTGTCAAGTTTCAAGAAGCTAGCACAAACTGTGTTTGATTTAGAGTTCGAACTGCATCTGTCAATATATGAGAAAACAGAGTGAAACTTAAAAATTCAAACTGTTCCTGGAAACGAATGCTTCAATCTAGGAGAACTAAACTTGGGCATCCAAGTGGGATTGGTGTACTGATCATTACGTGAATGTATCATGAAGATTGGATGAAAAAATATATGTTGAGATTTCAGGAGACTCTAGTGTTTGGAAGTTTGGCAACCCCTTTCCATATAAGTGTTATTCGCAGTCCCTGCATTAGGCTACATCAAGAGGAAACAAAACTTAGAGATAGAATGTAGAACTACTGTATTGTGTCAAGTTTCAAGAAGCTAGCACAAACTGTGTTAGATTTAGAGTTCGAACTGCATCTGTCAATAAAGGGAAAACAGAGTGAAACCTAAAAATTCAAACTGTTACTTCAAATGAATGCTTCAACCTAGAAGAACGAAAGTAGGGCATCAAAATTTGATTGGTGTACTGCTCATTACTTGAAAGTATCATGAAGGTCGGAAAATAAAATATATGTTGAGATTACAGGAGACTGTAGTTTTTTTGGCAACCTAAAACGCATTTCATTGAATGAGTTATTCGCCAGTCTTTGCTTAAGGCTACATCAAGAGGAAACAAACCTTAGAGATAGAACGTAGAACTACTGTATTGTGTCAAGTTTCAAGAAGCTAGCACAAACCGTGTTGATTTAGAGTTCGAACTGCATCTGTCAATATAGCAGAAAACAGAGTGATACCTAAAAATTCAAACTGTTCCTGGAAACGAATGCTTCAATCTAGGAGAACTAAACTTGGGCATCCAAGTGGGATTGGTGTACTGATCATTACGTGAATGTATCATGAAGATTAAATGAAAAAATATATGTTGAGATTTCAGGAGACTCTAGTGTTTGGAAGTTTGGCAACCCCTTTCCATATAAGTGTTATTCGCAGTCCCTGCATTAGGCTACATCAAGAAGAAACAAACCTTAGAGATAGAACGCAGAACTACTGTATTGTGTCAAGTTTCAAGAAGCTAGCACAAACTGTGTTTGATTTAGAGTTCGAACTGCATCTGTCAATAAAGGGAAAACAGAGGGAAACCTAAAAATTCAAACTGTTACTGCAAACGAATGCTTCAACTTAGGAGAACGAAACTTGGTCATCCAAGTTTGATTATTGTACTGCTCATTACTTGAAAGTATCAAGAAGGTCGGAAGAAAAAATATCTGTTGAGATTACAGGAGACTGTAGTTTTTTGCCAACCTAACAACGCCTTTCATTGAATGAGTTATTCACCAGTCTTTGCTTAATACTACATCAAGAGGAAACAAAACTTAGAGATAGAACGTAGAACTACTGTATTGTGTCAAGTTTCAAGAAGCTAGCACAAACTGTGTTTGATTTAGAGATCGAACTGCATCTGTCAATATAGGAGAAAACAGAGTGAAACCTAAAAATTCAAACTGTTACTGCAAACGAATACTTCAACCTAGGAGAACGAAACTTGGGCATCCAAGTTGGATTGGTGTACTGCTCATTACTTGAAAGTATCATGAAGGTCGGAAGAAAAAATATATGTTTTGATTTCAGGAGACTGTAGTTTTTTGGCAGCCTAACAACGCCTTTCATTGAATGAGTTATTCTCCAATCTCTGCTTAAGGCTACATCAAGAGGAAACAAACCTTAGAGATAGAACGTAGAACTACTTTATTGTGTCAAGTTTCAAGAAGCTAGCACAAACCGTGTTGATTTACAGATCGAACTGCATCTGTCAATATAGGAGAAAACAGAGTGAAACCTAAAAATTCAAACTCTTACTGCAAACGAATGCTTCAACCTAGAAGAACGAAACTAGGGCATCCAAGTTTGATTGGTGTACTGTTCATTACTTGAAAGTATCATGAAGGTCGGAAGAAAAAATATATGTTGTGATTTCAGGAGACTGTAGTTTTTTGGCAGCCTAACAACGCCTTTCATTGAATGAGTTATTCTCCAGTCTCTGCTTAAGGCTACATCAAGAGGAAAGAAACCTTTGAGATACAACGTAGGACTACTGTATTTTGTCAAGTTTCAAGAAGCTAGCACAAACCGTGTTTGATTTAGAGTTCGAACTGCATCTGTCAATATAGGAGAAAACAGAGTGAAACCTAAAAATTCAAACTGTTACTGCAAACGAATGCTTCAACCTAGAAGAACGAAACAAGGGCATCCAAGTTTGATTGGTGTACTGCTCATTACTTGAAAGTATCATGAAGGTCGGAAGAAAAAATATATGTTGAGATTACAGAATACTGTAGTTTTTTGGCAAGCTAACAACGCATTTCATTGAAAGAGTTATTCGCCAGTCTTTGCTTAAGGCTACATCAAGAGGAAACAAACCTTAGAGATAGAACGTAGAACTACTGTATTGTGTCAAGTTTCAAGAAGCTAGCACAAACCGTGTTGATTTAGAGTTCGAACTGCATCTGTCAATATAGGAGAAAACAGAGTGAAACCTAAATATTCAAACTGTTCCTGGAAACGAATGCTTCAATCTAGGAGAACTAAACATGGGCATCCAAGTGGGATTGGTGTACTGATCATTACGTGAATGTATCATGAAGATTGGATGAAAAAATATATGTTGAGATTTCAGGAGACTCTAGTGTTTGGAAGCTTGGCAACCCCTTTCCATATAAGTGTTATTCGCAGTCCCTGCATTAGGCTACATCAAGAGGAAACAAAACTTAGAGATAGAACGTAGAACTACTTTATTGTGTCAAGTTTCAAGAAGCTAGCACAAACTGTGTTTGATTTAGAGATCGAACTGCATCTGTCAATATAGGAGAAAACAGAGTGAAACCTAAAAATTCAAACTGTTACTTCAAACGAATGCTTCAACCTAGAAGAACGAAAGTAGGGCATCAAAATTTGATTGGTGTACTGCTCATTACTTGAAAGTATCATGAAGGTCGGAAAATAAAATATATGATGAATTTACAGGAGACTGTAGTTTTTTTGGCAACCTAACAACGCATTTCATTGAATGAGTTATTCGCCAGTCTTTGCTTAAGGCTACATCAAGAGGAAACAAACCTTAGAGATAGAACGTAGAACTACTGTATTGTGTCAAGTTTCAAGAAGCTAGCACAAACCGTGTTGATTTAGAGTTCGAACTGCATCTGTCAATATAGCAGAAAACAGAGTGAAACCTAAAAATTCAAACTGTTCCTGGAAACGAATGCTTCAATCTAGGAGAACTAAACTTGGGCATCCAAGTGGGATTGGTGTACTGATCATTACGTGAATGTATCATGAAGATTGGATGAAAAAATATATGTTGAGATTTCAGGAGACTCTAGTGTTTGGAAGTTTGGCAACCCCTTTCCATATAAGTGTTATTTGCAGTCCCTGCATTAGGCTACATCAAGACGAAACAAACCTTAGAGATAGAACGTAGAACTACTGTATTGTGTTAAGTTTCAAGAAGCTCGCACAAACTGTGTTTGATTTAGAGTTCGAACTGCATCTGTCAATAAAGGGAAAACAGAGTGAAACCTAAAAATTCAAACTGTTACGGCAAACGAATGCTTCAACCTAGGAGAACAAAACTTGGGCATCCAAGTTTGATTATTGTACTGCTCATTACTTGAAAGTATCAAGAAGGTCGGAAGAAAAAATATCTGTTGAGATTACAGGAGACTGTAGTTTTTGCCAACCTAACAACGCCTTTCATTGAATGAGTTATTCACCAGTCTTTGCTTAATATTACATCAAGAGGAAACAAAACTTAGAGATAGAACGTAGAACTACTGTATTGTGTCAAGTTTCAAGAAGCTAGCACAAACTGTGTTTGATTTAGAGATCGAACTGCATCTGTCAATATAGGAGAAAACAGAGTGAAACCTAAAAATTCAAACTGTTACTGCAAACGAATACTTGAACCTAGGAGAACGAAACTTGGGCATCCAAGTTGGATTGGTGTACTGCTCATTACTTGAAAGTATCATGAAGGTAGGAAGAAAAAATATATGTTTTGATTTCAGGAGACTGTAGTTTTTTGGCAGCCTAACAACGCCTTTCATTGAATGAGTTATTCTCCAATCTCTGCTTAAGGCTACATCAAGAGGAAACAAACCTTAGAGATAGAACGTGGAACTACTGTATTGTGTCAAGTTTCAAGAAGCTAGCACAAACCGTGTTGATTTAGAGTTCGAACTGCATCTGTCAATATAGGAGAAAACAGAGTGAATCCTAAAAATTCAAACTGTTACTTCAAACGAATGCTTCAACCTAGAAGAACGAAAGTAGGGCATCAAAATTTGATTGATGTACTGCTCATTACTTGAAAGTATCATGAAGGTCGGAAAATAAAATATATGTTGAGATTACAGGAGACTGTAGTTTTTTTTGGCAACCTAAAACGCATTTCATTGAATGAGTTATTCGCCAGTCTTTGCTTAAGGCTACATCAAGAGGAAACAAACCTTAGAGATAGAACGTAGAACTACTGTATTGTGTCAAGTTTCAAGAAGCTAGCACAAACCGTGTTGATTTAGAGTTCGAACTGCATCTGTCAATATAGCAGAAAACAGAGTGAAACCTAAAAATTCAAACTGTTCCTGGAAACGAATGCTTCAATCTAGGAGAACTAAACTTGGGCATCCAAGTGGGATTGGTGTACTGATCATTACGTGAATGTATCATGAAGATTGGATGAAAAAATATATGTTGAGATTTCAGGAGACTCTAGTGTTTGGAAGTTTGGCAATCCCTTTCCATATAAGTGTTATTCGCAGTCCCTGCATTAGGCTACATCAAGACGAAAAGAACCTTAGAGATAGAACGTAGAACTACTGTATTGTGTCAAGTTTCAAGAAGCTAGCACAAACTGTGTTTGATTTAGAGTTCGAACTGCATCTGTCAATAAAGGGAAAACGGAGGGAAACCTAAAAATTCAAACTGTTACTGCAATCGAATGCTTCAACCTAGGAGAACGAAACTTGGTCATCCAAGTTTGATTATTGTACTGCTCATTACTTGAAAGTATCAAGAAGGTCGGAAGAAAAAATATCTGTTGAGATTACAGGAGACTGTAGTTTTTTGCCAACCTAACAACGCCTTTCATTGAATGAGTTATTCACCAGTCTTTGCTTAATACTACATCAAGAGGAAACAAAACTTAGAGATAGAACGTAGAACTACTGTATTGTGTCAAGTATCAAGAAGCTAGCACAAACCGTGTTGATTTAGATTTTGAACTGCATCTGTCAATATAGGAGAAAACAGAGTAAAACCTAAAAATTCAAACTGTTACTGCAAACGAATGCTTCAAAATAGAAGAACGAAACTAGGGCATTAAAGTTTGATTGGTGTACTGCTCATTACTTGAAAGTATCATGAAGGTCGGAAGAAAAAATATATGTTGTGATTTCAGGAGACTGTAGTTTTTTGGCAGCCTAACAACGCCTTTCATTGAATGACTTATTCTCCAGTCTCTGCTTAAGGCTACATCAAGAGGAAACAAACCTTAGAGATAGAAAGTAGAACTACTGTATTGTGTCAAGTTTCAAGAAGCTAGCACACACCGTGTTTGATTTAGAGTTCGAAATGCATCTGTCAATATAGGAGAAAACAGAGTGAAACCTAAAAATTCAAACTGTTACTTCAAACGAGTGCTTCAACCTAGAACAACGAAACGTGGGCATCCAAGTTGGATTGGTGTACTGCTCATTACTTGAAAGTATCATGAAGGTCGGAAGAAAAAATATATGTTGTGATTTCAGGAGACTGTAGTTTTTTGGCAGCCTAACAACGCCTTTCATTGAATGAGTTATTCTCCAGGCTCTGCTTAAGCCTACAGCAAGAGGAAACAAACCTTAGAGATACAACATAGAACTACTGTATTTTGTCAAGTTTCAAGAAGCTATCAAAAACCGTGTTGATTTAGAGTTCGTACTGCATCTGTCAATATAGGAGAAAACAAAGTGAAAAATAAAAATTCAAACTGTTCCTGGAAACGAATGCTTCAATCTAGGAGAACTAAACTTGGGCATCCAAGTGGGATTAGTGTACTGATCATTACGTGAATGTATCATGAAGATTGGATGAAAAAATATATGTTGAGAATTCAGGACACTCTAGTGTTTGGAAGTTTGGCAACCAATTTCCATATAAGTGTTATTCGCAGTTCCTGCATTAGGCTACATCAAGAGGAAACAAAACTTAGAGATAGAACGTAGAACTACTGTATTGTGTCAAGTTTCAAGAAGCTAGCACAAACTGTGTTTGATTTAGAGTTCGAACTGCATCTGTCAATATAGGAGAAAACAGAGTGAAACCTAAAAATTCAAACTGTTCCTGGAAACGAATGCTTCAATCTAGGAGAACTAAACTTGGGCATCCAAGTGGGATTGGTGTACTGATCATTACGTGAATGTATCATGAAGATTGGATGAAAAAATATATGTTGAGATTTCAGGAGACTCTAGTGTTTGGAAGTTTGGCAACCCCTTTCCATATAAGTGTTATTCGCAGTCCCTGCATTAGGCTACATCAAGAGGAAACAAAACTTAGAGATAGAACGTAGAACTACTGTATTGTGTCAAGTTTCAAGAAGCTAGCACAAACTGTGTTTGATTTAGAGTTCGAACTGCATCTGTCAAGAAAGGGAAAACAGAGTGAAACCTAAAAATTCAAACTGTTACTTCAAACGAATGCTTCAACCTAGAAGAACGAAAGTAGGGCATCAAAATTTGATTGGTGTACTGCTCATTACTTGAAAGTATCATGAAGGTCGGAAGATAAAATATATGTTGAGATTACAGGAGACTGTAGTTTTTTTGGCAACCTAAAACGCATTTCATTGAATGAGTTATTCGCCAGTCTTTGCTTAAGGCTACATCAAGAGGAAACAAACCTTAGAGATAGAACGTAGAACTACTGTATTGTGTCAAGTTTCAAGAAGCTAGCACAAACCGTGTTGATTTAGAGTTCGAACTGCATCTGTCAATATAGCAGAAAACCGAGTGAAACCTAAAAATTCAAACTGTTCCTGGAAACGAATGCTTCAATCTAGGAGAACTAAACTTGGGCATCCAAGTGGGATTGGTGTACTGATCATTACGTGAATGTATCATGAAGATTGGATGAAAAAATATATGTTGAGATTTCAGGAGACTCTAGTGTTTGGAAGTTTGGCAATCCCTTTACATATAAGTGTTATTCGCAGTCCCTGCATTAGGCTACATCTAGACGAAACAAACCTTAGAGATAGAACGTAGAACTACTGTATTGTGTCAAGTTTCAAGAAGCTAGCACAAACTGTGTTTGATTTAGAGTTCGAACTGCATCTGTCAATAAAGGGAAAACAGAGGGAAACCTAAAAATTCAAACTGTTACTGCAATCGAATGCTTCAACCTAGGAGAACCAAACTTGGTCATCCAAGTTTGATTATTGTACTGCTCATTACTTGAAAGTATCAAGAAGGTCGGAAGAAAAAATATCTGTTGAGATTACAGGAGACTGTAGTTTTTTGCCAACCTAACAACGCCTTTCATTGAATGAGTTATTCACCAGTCTTTGCTTAATACTACATCAAGAGGAAACAAAACTTAGAGATAGAACGTAGAACTACTGTATTGTGTCAAGTTTCAAGAAGCTATCACAAACTGTGTTTGATTTAGAGATCGAACTGCATCTGTCAATATAGGAGAAAACAGAGTGAAACCTAAAAATTCAAACTGTTACTGCAAACGAATACTTCAACCTAGGAGAACGAAACTTGGGCATCCAAGTTTGATTGGTGTACTGCTCATTACTTGAAAGTATCATGAAGGTCGGAAGAAAAAATATATGTTTTGATTTCAGGAGACTGTAGTTTTTTGGCAGCCTAACAACGCCTTTCATTGAATGAGTTATTCTCCAATCTCTGCTTAAGGCTACATCAAGAGGAAACAAACTTTAGAGATAGAACGTAGAACTACTTTATTGTGTCAAGTTTCAAGAAGCTAGCACAAACCGTGTTGATTTACAGTTCGAACTGCATCTGTCAATATAGGAGAAAACAGAGTGAAACCTAAAAATTCAAACTCTTACTGCAAACGAATGCTTCAACCTAGAAGAACAAAACTAGGGCATCCAAGTTTGATTGGTGTACTGTTCATTACTTGAAAGTATCATGAAGGTCGGAAGAAAAAATATATGTTGTGATTTCAGGAGACTGTAGTTTTTTGGCAGCCTAACAACGCCTTTCATTGAATGAGTTATTCTCCAGTCTCTGCTTAAGGCTAAATCAAGAGTAAACAAACCTTAGAGATAGAACGTAGAACTACTGTATTTTGTCAAGTTTCAAGAAGCGAGCACAAACCGTGTTTGATTTAGAGTTCGAACTGCATCTGTCAATATAGGAGAAAAGAGAGTGAAACCTAAAAATTCAAACTGTTACTGCAAACGAATGCTTCAACCTAGGAGAACGAAAATTTTCATCCAAGTTTGATTGGTGTACTGCTCATTACTTGAAATTATCATGAAGGTCGGAAGAAAAAATATATGTTGTGATTTCAGGAGACTGTAGATTTTTGGCAGCCTAAAATCCGTTTCATTGAATGAGTTATTCTCCAGTCTCTGCTTAAGGCTACATCAAGAGGAAACAAACCTTAGAGATAGAACGTAGAACTACTGTATTGTGTCAAGTTTCAAGAAGCTAGCACAAACCGTGTTGATTTAGAGTTCAAACTGCATCTGTCAATATAGGAGAAAACAGGGTGAAACCTAAAAATTCAAACTGTTACTTCAAATGAATGCTTCAACCTAGAAGAACGAAAGTAGGGCATCAAAATTTGATTGGTGTACTGCTCATTACTTGAAAGTATCATGAAGGTCGGAAGATAAAATATATGTTGAGATTACAGGAGACTGTAGTTTTTTTGGCAACCTAAAACGCATTTCATTGAATGAGTTATTCGCCAGTCTTTGCTTAAGGCTACATCAAGAGGAAACAAACCTTAGAGATAGAACGTAGAACTACTGTATTGTGTCAAGTTTCAAGAAGCTAACACAAACCGTGTTGATTTAGAGTTCGAACTGCATCTGTCAATATAGCAGAAAACAGAGTGAAACCTAAAAATTCAAACTGTTCCTGGAAACGAATGCTTCAATCTAGGAGAACTAAACTTGGGCATCCAAGTGGGATTGGTGTACTGATCATTACGTGAATGTATCATGAAGATTGGATGAAAAAATATATGTTGAGATTTCAGGAGACTCTAGTGTTTGGAAGTTTGGCAATCCCTTTCCATATAAGTGTTATTCGCAGTCCCTGCATTAGGCTACATCAAGACGAAACAAACCTTAGAGATAGAACGTAGAACTACTGTATTGTGTCAAGTTTCAAGAAGCTAGCACAAACTGTGTTTGATTTAGAGTTCGAACTGCATCTGTCAATAAAGGGAAAACAGAGGGAAACCTAAAAATTCAAACTGTTACTGCAATCGAATGCTTCAACCTAGGACAACGAAACTTGGTCATCCAAGTTTGATTATTATACTGCTCATTACTTGAAAGTATCAAGAAGGTCGGAAGAAAAAATATCTGTTGAGATTACAGGAGACTGTAGTTTTTTGCCAACCTAACAACGCCTTTCATTGAATGAGTTATTCACCAGTCTTTGCTTAATACTACATCAAGAGGAAACAAAACTTAGAGATAGAACGTAGAACTATTGTATTGTGTCAAGTTTCAAGAAGCTAGAACAAACTGTGTTTGATTTAGAGATCGAACTGCATCTGTCAATATAGGAGAAAACAGAGTGAAACCTAAAAATTCAAACTGTTACTGCAAACGAATACTTGAACCTAGGAGAACGAAACTTGGGCATCCAAGTTGGATTGGTGTACTGCTCATTACTTGAAAGTATCATGAAGTTCGGAAGAAAAAATATATGTTTTGATTTCAGGAGACTGTAGTTTTTTGGCAGCCTAACAACGCCTTTCATTGAATGAGTTATTCTCCAATCTCTGCTTAAGGCTACATCAAGAGGAAACAAACCTTAGAGATAGAACGTAGAACTACTTTATTGTGTCAAGTTTCAAGAAGCTAGCACAAACCGTGTTGATTTACAGTTCGAACTGCATCTGTCAATATAGGAGAAAACAGAGTGAAACCTAAAAATTCAAACTCTTACTGCAAACGAATGCTTCAACCAAGAAGAACGAAACTAGGGCATCCAAGTTTGATTGGTGTACTGTTCATTACTTGAAAGTATCATGAAGGTCGGAAGAAAAAATATATGTTGTGATTTCAGGAGACTGTAGTTTTTTGGCAGCCTAACAACGCCTTTCATTGAATGAGTTATTCTCCAGTCTCTGCTTAAGGCTACATCAAGAGTAAACAAACCTTAGAGATACAACGTAGGACTACTGTATTTTGTCAAGTTTCAAGAAGCTAGCACAAACCGTGTTTGATTTAGAGATCGAACTGCATCTGTCAGTATAGGAGAAAACAGAGTGAAACCTAAAAATTCAAACTGTTACTGCAAACGAATGCTTCAACCTAGGAGAACGAAACTTGGGCATCCATGTTTGATTGGTGTACTGCTCATTACTTGAATGTATCATGAAGGTCGGAAGAAAAAATATATGTTGTGATTTCAGGAGACTGTAGTTTTTTGGCAGCCTAACAATGCCTTTGATTGAATGAGTTATTCTCCAGTCTCTGCTTAAGGCTACATCAAGACGAAACAAACCTTAGAGATAGAACGTAGAACTACTGTATTGTGTCAAGTTTCAAGAAGCTAGCAGAAACCGTGTTTGATTTAGAGTTCGAACTGCATCTGTCAATATAGGAGAAAACAGAGTGAAACCTAAAAATTCAAACTGTTACTGCAAACGAATGCTTCAACCTAGGAGAACGAAACTTGGGCATCCAAGTTTGATTGGTGTACTGCTCATTACTTGAAAGTATCCTGAAGTTCGGAAGAAAAAATATATGTTGTGATTTCAGGAGACTGTAGTTTTTTGGCAGTCTAACAATGCCTTTCATTGAATGAGTTATTCTCCAGCCTCTGCTTACAGCTACATCAAGACGAATCAAACCATAGAGATAGAACGTAGAACTACTGTATTGTGTCATGTTTCAAGAAGCTAGCAGAAACCGTGTTTGATTTAGAGTTCGAACTGCATCTGTCAATATAGGAGAAAACAGAGTGAAACCTAAAAATTCAAACTGTTCCTGGAAACGAATGCTTCAATTAGGAGAACTAAACTTGGGCATCCAAGTGGGATTGGTGTACTGATCATTACGTGAATGTATCATGAAGATTGGATGAAAAAATATATGTTGAAATTTCAGGAGACTCTAGTGTTTGGAAGTTTGGCAACCCCTTTCCATATAAGTGTTATTCGCAGTCCCTGCATTAGGCTACATCAAGAGGAAACAAAACTTAGAGATAGAAAGTATAACTACTATATTGTGTCAAGTTTCAAGAAGCTAGCACAAACTGTGTTTGATTTAGAGTTCGAACTGCATCTGTCAATAAAGGGAAAACAGGTGAAACCTAAAAATTCAAACTGTTACTGCAAACGAATGCTTCAACCTAGGAGATCGAAACTTGGGCATCCAAGTTGGATTGGTGTACTGCTCATTACTTGAAAGTATCATGAAGGTCGGAAGAAGAAATATATGTTGTGATTTCAGGAGACTGTAGTTTTTTGGCAGCCTAAGAATCCCTTTCATTGAATGAGTTATTCTCCAGTCTCTGCTTAAGGCTACATCAAGAGGAAAAAAAGCTTAGAGATAGAACGTGGAACTACTGTATTGTGTCAAGTTTCAAGAAGCTAGCACAAGCCGTGTTGATTTAGAGTTCGAACTGCATCTGTCAATATAGGAGAAAACAGAGTGAAACCTAAAAATTCAAACTGTTACTTCAAACGAATGCTTCAACCTAGAAGAACGAAACTAGGGCATCAAAATTTGATTGGTGTACTGCTCATTACTTGAAAGTATCATGAAGGTCGGAAAATAAAATATATGTTGAGATTACAGGAGACTGTAATTTTTTGGCTACCTAACAACGCATTTCATTGAATGAGTTATTCGCCAGTCTTTGCTTAAGGCTACATCAAGAGGAAACAAACCTTAGAGATAGAACGTAGAACTACTGTATTGTGTCAAGTTTCAAGAAGCTAGCACAAACCGTGTTGATTTAGAGTTCGAACTGCATTTGTCAATATAGCAGAAAACAGAGTGAAACCTAAAAATTCAAACTGTTCCTGGAAATGAATGCTTCAATCTAGGAGAACTAAACTTGGGCATCCAAGTGGGATTGATGTACTGATCATTACGTGAATGTAGCATGAAGATTGGATGAAAAAATATATGTTGAGATTTCAGGAGACTCTAGTGTTTGGAAGTTTGGCAACCCCTTTCCATATAAGTGTTATTCGCAGTCCCTGCATTAGGTTACATCAAGACGAAACAAACCTTAGAGATAGAACGTAGAACTACTGTATTGTGTCAAGTTTCAAGAAGCTAGCACAAACTGTGTTTGATTTAGAGTTCGAACTGCATCTGTCAATAAAGGGAAAACAGAGTGAAACCTAAAAATTCAAACTGTTACTGCAAACGAATGCTTCAACCTAGGAGAACGAATCTTGGGCATCCAAGTTGGATTGGTGTACTGCTCATTACTTGAAAGTATCATGAAGGTCGGAAGAAGAAATATATGTTGTGATTTCAGGAGACTGTAGTTTTTTGGCAGCCTAACAATCCCTTTCATTGAATGAGTTATTCTCCCGTCTCTCCTTAAGGCTACATCGAGAGGAAAAAAACCTTAGAGATAGAACGTGGAACTACTGTATTGTGTCAAGTTTCAAGAAGCTAGCACAAACCGTGTTGATTTAGAGTTCGAACTGAATCTGTCAATATAGGAGAAAACAGAGTGAAACCTAAAAATTCAAACTGTTACTTCAAACGAATGCTTCAACCTAGAAGAACGAAACTAGGGCATCAAAATTTGATTGGTGTACTGCTCATTACTTGAAAGTATCATGAAGGTCGGAAGATAAAATATATGTTGAGATTACAGGAGACTGTTATTTTTTGGCTACATAACAACGCATTTCATTGAATGAGTTATTCGCCAGTCTTTGTTAAGGCTACATCAAGAGGAAACAAACCTTAGAGATAGAACGTAGAACTACTGTATTGTGTCAAGTTTCAAGAAGCTAGCACAAACCGTGTTGATTTAGAGTTCGAACTGCATCTGTCAATATAGTAGAAAACAGAGTGAAACTTAAGAATTCAAACTCTTCCTGGAAACGAATGCTTTAATCTAGGAGAACTAAACTTGGGCATCCAATTGGGATTGGTGTACTGATCATTACGTGAATATATCATGAAGATTGGATGAAAAAATATATGTTGAGATTTCAGGAGACTCTAGTGTTTGGAAGTTTGGCAACCCCTTTCCAGGTAAGTGTTATTCGCAGTCCCTGCATTAGGCTACATCAAGACGAACAAACCTTAGAGATAGAACGTAGAACTACTGTATTGTGTCAAGTTTCAAGAAGCTAGAGGAAACCGTGTTTGATTTAGAGTTCGAACTGCATCTGTCAATATAGGAGAAAACAGAGTGAAACCTAAAAATTCAAACTGTTACTGCAAACGAATGCTTCAACCTAGGAGAATGAAACTTGGGCATCCAAGTTTGATTGGTGTACTGCTCATTACTTGAAAGTATCATGAAGGTCGGAAGAAAAAATACATGTTGTGATTTCAGGAGACTGTAGTTTTTTGGCAGACTAACAATGCCTTTCATTGAATGAGTTATTCTCCAGTCTCTGCTTAAGGCTACATCAAGATGAAACAAACCTTAGTGATAGAACGTAGAACTACTGTATTGTGTCAAGTTTCAAGAAGCTAGCAGAAACCGTGTTTGATTTACAGTTCGAACTGCATCTGTCAATATAGGAGAAAACAGAGTGAAACCTAAAAATTCAAACTGTTACTTCAAACGAATGCTTCAACCTAGAAGAACGAAACTAGAACATCCAAGTTTGATTGGTGTACTGCTCATTACTTGAAAGTATCATGAAGGTCGGAAGAAAAAATATATGTTGAGACTACAGGAGACTGTAGTTTTTTGGCAACCTAACAACGCATTTCATTGAATGAGTTATTCGCCAGTCTTTGCTTAAGGCTACATCAAGAGAAAACAAACCTTAGAGAGAGAACGTAGAACTACTGTATTGTGTCAAGTTTCAAGAAGCTTGCACAAACCGTGTTGATTTAGAGTTCGAACTCCATCTGTCAATATAGGAGAAAACAGAGTGAAACCTAAAAATTCAAACTGTTCCTGGAAACGAAGGCTTCAATCTAGCAGAACTAAACTTGGGCATCCAAGTGGGATTGCTGTACTGATCATTACGTGAATGTATCATGAAGATTGGATGAAAAAATATATGTTGAGATTTCAGGAGACTCTAGTGTTTGGAAGTTTGGCGAACCCTTTCCATATAAGTGTTATTCGCAGTCCCTGCATTAGGCTACATCAAGAGGAAACAAAACTTAGAGATAGAACGTAGAACTACTGTATTGTGTCAAGTTTCAAGAAGCTAGCACAAACTGTGTTTGATTTAGAGATCGAACTGCATCTGTCAGTATAGGAGAAAACAGAGTGAAACCTAAAAATTCAAACTGTTACTGCAAACGAATGCTTCAACCTAGGAGAACGAAACTTGGGCATCCATGTTTGATTGGTGTACTGCTCATTACTTGAATGTATCATGAAGGTCGGAAGAAAAAATATATGTTGTGATTTCAGGAGACTGTAGTTTTTTGGCAGCCTAACAATGCCTTTGATTGAATGAGTTATTCTCCAGTCTCTGCTTAAGGCTACATCAAGACGAAACAAACCTTAGAGATAGAACGTAGAACTACTGTATTGTGTCAAGTTTCAAGAAGCTAGCAGAAACCGTGTTTGATTTAGAGTTCGAACTGCATCTGTCAATATAGGAGAAAACAGAGTGAAACCTAAAAATTCAAACTGTTACTGCAAACGAATGCTTCAACCTAGGAGAACGAAACTTGGGCATCCAAGTTTGATTGGTGTACTGCTCATTACTTGAAAGTATCCTGAAGTTCGGAAGAAAAAATATATGTTGTGATTTCAGGAGACTGTAGTTTTTTGGCAGTCTAACAATGCCTTTCATTGAATGAGTTATTCTCCAGCCTCTGCTTACAGCTACATCAAGACGAATCAAACCATAGAGATAGAACGTAGAACTACTGTATTGTGTCATGTTTCAAGAAGCTAGCAGAAACCGTGTTGATTTAGAGTTCGAACTGCATCTGTCAATATAGGAGAAAACAGAGTGAAACCTAAAAATTCAAACTGTTAATGCAAACGAATGCTTCAACCTAGGAGAACGAATCTTGGGCATCCAAGTTTGATTTTTGTACTGCTCATTACTTGAAAGTATCATGAAGTTCGGAAGAAAAAACATATGTTGTGATTTCAGGAGACTGTAGTTTTTCGGCAGCCTAACAACGCCTTTCATTGAATGAGTTATTCTCCAGTCATTTCTTAAGGCTACATCAAGTGTAAACAAACCTTAGAGATACAACGTAGAACTACTGTATTGTGTCAAGTTTCAAGAAGCTAGCACAAACCGTGTTGATTTAGAGTTCGTACTGCATCTGTCAATATAGGAGAAAACAGAGTGAAACCTAAAAATTCAAAGTGTTCCTGGAAACGAATGCTTCAATCTAGGAGAACTAAACTTGGGCATCCAAGTGGGATTGGTGTACTGATCATTACGTGAATGTATCATGAAGATTGGATGAAAAAATATATGTTGAGATTTCAGGAGACTCTAGTGTTTGGAAGTTTGGCAACCCCTTTCCATATAAGTGTTATTCGCAGTCCCTGCATTAGGCTACATCAAGAGGAAACAAAACTTAGAGATAGAACGTAGAACTACTGTATTGTGTCAAGTTTCAAGAAGCTAGCACAAACTGTGTTTGATTTAGAGATCGAACTGCATCTGTCAGTATAGGAGAAAACAGAGTGAAACCTAAAAATTCAAACTGTTACTGCAAACGAATGCTTCAACCTAGGAGAACGAAACTTGGGCATCCAAGTTTGATTGGTGTACTGCTCATTATTTGAATGTATCATGAAGGTCGCAAGAAAAAATATATGTTGTGATTTCAGGAGACTGTAGTTTTTTGGCAGCCTAACAATGCCTTTGATTGAATGAGTTATTCTCCAGTCTCTGCTTAAGGCTACATCAAGACGAAACAAACCTTAGAGATAGAACGTAGAACTACTCTATTGTGTCAAGTTTCAAGAAGCTAGCAGAAACCGTGTTTGATTTAGAGTTCGAACTGCATCTGTCAATATAGGAGAAAACAGAGTGAAACCTAAAAATTCAAGCTGTTACTGCAAACGAATGCTTCAACCTAGGAGAACGAAACTTGGGCATCCAAGTTTGATTGGTGTACTGCTCATTACTTGAAAGTATCCTGAAGTTCGGAAGAAAAAATATATGTTGTGATTTCAGGAGACTGTAGTTTTTTGGCAGTCTAACAATGCCTTTCATTGAATGAGTTATTCTCCAGCCTCTGCTTACAGCTACATCAAGACGAATCAAACCATAGAGATAGAACGTAGAACTACTGTATTGTGTCATGTTTCAAGAAGCTAGCAGAAACCGTGTTTGATTTAGAGTTCGAACTGCATCTGTCAATATAGGAGAAAACAGAGTGAAACCTAAAAATTCAAACTGTTCCTGGAAACGAATGCTTCAATTAGGAGAACTAAACTTGGGCATCCAAGTGGGATTGGTGTACTGATCATTACGTGAATGTATCATGAAGATTGGATGAAAAAATATATGTTGAAATTTCAGGAGACTCTAGTGTTTGGAAGTTTGGCAACCCCTTTCCATATAAGTGTTATTCGCAGTCCCTGCATTAGGCTACATCAAGAGGAAACAAAACTTAGAGATAGAAAGTATAACTACTATATTGTGTCAAGTTTCAAGAAGCTAGCACAAACTGTGTTTGATTTAGAGTTCGAACTGCATCTGTCAATAAAGGGAAAACAGGTGAAACCTAAAAATTCAAACTGTTACTGCAAACGAATGCTTCAACCTAGGAGATCGAAACTTGGGCATCCAAGTTGGATTGGTGTACTGCTCATTACTTGAAAGTATCATGAAGGTCGGAAGAAGAAATATATGTTGTGATTTCAGGAGACTGTAGTTTTTTGGCAGCCTAAGAATCCCTTTCATTGAATGAGTTATTCTCCAGTCTCTGCTTAAGGCTACATCAAGAGGAAAAAAAGCTTAGAGATAGAACGTGGAACTACTGTATTGTGTCAAGTTTCAAGAAGCTAGCACAAGCCGTGTTGATTTAGAGTTCGAACTGCATCTGTCAATATAGGAGAAAACAGAGTGAAACCTAAAAATTCAAACTGTTACTTCAAACGAATGCTTCAACCTAGAAGAACGAAACTAGGGCATCAAAATTTGATTGGTGTACTGCTCATTACTTGAAAGTATCATGAAGGTCGGAAAATAAAATATATGTTGAGATTACAGGAGACTGTAATTTTTTGGCTACCTAACAACGCATTTCATTGAATGAGTTATTCGCCAGTCTTTGCTTAAGGCTACATCAAGAGGAAACAAACCTTAGAGATAGAACGTAGAACTACTGTATTGTGTCAAGTTTCAAGAAGCTAGCACAAACCGTGTTGATTTAGAGTTCGAACTGCATTTGTCAATATAGCAGAAAACAGAGTGAAACCTAAAAATTCAAACTGTTCCTGGAAATGAATGCTTCAATCTAGGAGAACTAAACTTGGGCATCCAAGTGGGATTGATGTACTGATCATTACGTGAATGTAGCATGAAGATTGGATGAAAAAATATATGTTGAGATTTCAGGAGACTCTAGTGTTTGGAAGTTTGGCAACCCCTTTCCATATAAGTGTTATTCGCAGTCCCTGCATTAGGTTACATCAAGACGAAACAAACCTTAGAGATAGAACGTAGAACTACTGTATTGTGTCAAGTTTCAAGAAGCTAGCACAAACTGTGTTTGATTTAGAGTTCGAACTGCATCTGTCAATAAAGGGAAAACAGAGTGAAACCTAAAAATTCAAACTGTTACTGCAAACGAATGCTTCAACCTAGGAGAACGAATCTTGGGCATCCAAGTTGGATTGGTGTACTGCTCATTACTTGAAAGTATCATGAAGGTCGGAAGAAGAAATATATGTTGTGATTTCAGGAGACTGTAGTTTTTTGGCAGCCTAACAATCCCTTTCATTGAATGCGTTATTCTCCCGTCTCTCCTTAAGGCTACATCGAGAGGAAAAAAACCTTAGAGATAGAACGTGGAACTACTGTATTGTGTCAAGTTTCAAGAAGCTAGCACAAACCGTGTTGATTTAGAGTTCGAACTGAATCTGTCAATATAGGAGAAAACAGAGTGAAACCTAAAAATTCAAACTGTTACTTCAAACGAATGCTTCAACCTAGAAGAACGAAACTAGGGCATCAAAATTTGATTGGTGTACTGCTCATTACTTGAAAGTATCATGAAGGTCGGAAGATAAAATATATGTTGAGATTACAGGAGACTGTTATTTTTTGGCTACATAACAACGCATTTCATTGAATGAGTTATTCGCCAGTCTTTGTTAAGGCTACATCAAGAGGAAACAAACCTTAGAGATAGAACGTAGAACTACTGTATTGTGTCAAGTTTCAAGAAGCTAGCACAAACCGTGTTGATTTAGAGTTCGAACTGCATCTGTCAATATAGTAGAAAACAGAGTGAAACTTAAGAATTCAAACTCTTCCTGGAAACGAATGCTTTAATCTAGGAGAACTAAACTTGGGCATCCAATTGGGATTGGTGTACTGATCATTACGTGAATGTATCATGAAGATTGGATGAAAAAATATATGTTGAGATTTCAGGAGACTCTAGTGTTTGGAAGTTTGGCAACCCCTTTCCAGGTAAGTGTTATTCGCAGTCCCTGCATTAGGCTACATCAAGACGAACAAACCTTAGAGATAGAACGTAGAACTACTGTATTGTGTCAAGTTTCAAGAAGCTAGAGGAAACCGTGTTTGATTTAGAGTTCGAACTGCATCTGTCAATATAGGAGAAAACAGAGTGAAACCTAAAAATTCAAACTGTTACTGCAAACGAATGCTTCAACCTAGGAGAATGAAACTTGGGCATCCAAGTTTGATTGGTGTACTGCTCATTACTTGAAAGTATCATGAAGGTCGGAAGAAAAAATACATGTTGTGATTTCAGGAGACTGTAGTTTTTTGGCAGACTAACAATGCCTTTCATTGAATGAGTTATTCTCCAGTCTCTGCTTAAGGCTACATCAAGATGAAACAAACCTTAGTGATAGAACGTAGAACTACTGTATTGTGTCAAGTTTCAAGAAGCTAGCAGAAACCGTGTTTGATTTACAGTTCGAACTGCATCTGTCAATATAGGAGAAAACAGAGTGAAACCTAAAAATTCAAACTGTTACTTCAAACGAATGCTTCAACCTAGAAGAACGAAACTAGAACATCCAAGTTTGATTGGTGTACTGCTCATTACTTGAAAGTATCATGAAGGTCGGAAGAAAAAATATATGTTGAGACTACAGGAGACTGTAGTTTTTTGGCAACCTAACAACGCATTTCATTGAATGAGTTATTCGCCAGTCTTTGCTTAAGGCTACATCAAGAGAAAACAAACCTTAGAGAGAGAACGTAGAACTACTGTATTGTGTCAAGTTTCAAGAAGCTTGCACAAACCGTGTTGATTTAGAGTTCGAACTCCATCTGTCAATATAGGAGAAAACAGAGTGAAACCTAAAAATTCAAACTGTTCCTGGAAACGAAGGCTTCAATCTAGCAGAACTAAACTTGGGCATCCAAGTGGGATTGCTGTACTGATCATTACGTGAATGTATCATGAAGATTGGATGAAAAAATATATGTTGAGATTTCAGGAGACTCTAGTGTTTGGAAGTTTGGCGAACCCTTTCCATATAAGTGTTATTCGCAGTCCCTGCATTAGGCTACATCAAGAGGAAACAAAACTTAGAGATAGAACGTAGAACTACTGTATTGTGTCAAGTTTCAAGAAGCTAGCACAAACTGTGTTTGATTTAGAGATCGAACTGCATCTGTCAGTATAGGAGAAAACAGAGTGAAACCTAAAATTCAAACTGTTACTGCAAACGAATGCTTCAACCTAGGAGAACGAAACTTGGGCATCCATGTTTGATTGGTGTACTGCTCATTACTTGAATGTATCATGAAGGTCGGAAGAAAAATATATGTTGTGATTTCAGGAGACTGTAGTTTTTTGGCAGCCTAACAATGCCTTTGATTGAATGAGTTATTCTCCAGTCTCTGCTTAAGGCTACATCAAGACGAAACAAACCTTAGAGATAGAACGTAGAACTACTGTATTGTGTCAAGTTTCAAGAAGCTAGCAGAAACCGTGTTTGATTTAGAGTTCGAACTGCATCTGTCAATATAGGAGAAAACAGAGTGAAACCTAAAAATTCAAACTGTTACTGCAAACGAATGCTTCAACCTAGGAGAACGAAACTTGGGCATCCAAGTTTGATTGGTGTACTGCTCATTACTTGAAAGTATCCTGAAGTTCGGAGAAAAAATATATGTTGTGATTTCAGGAGACTGTAGTTTTTTGGCAGTCTAACAATGCCTTTCATTGAATGAGTTATTCTCCAGCCTCTGCTTACAGCTACATCAAGACGAATCAAACCATAGAGATAGAACGTAGAACTACTGTATTGTGTCATGTTTCAAGAGCTAGCAGAAACCGTGTTTGATTTAGAGTTCGAACTGCATCTGTCAATATAGGAGAAAACAGAGTGAAACCTAAAAATTCAAACTGTTAATGCAAACGAATGCTTCAACCTAGGAGAACGAATCTTGGGCATCCAAGTTTGATTTTTGTACTGCTCATTACTTGAAAGTATCATGAAGTTCGGAAGAAAAAACATATGTTGTGATTTCAGGAGACTGTAGTTTTTCGGCAGCCTAACAACGCCTTTCATTGAATGAGTTATTCTCCAGTCATTTCTTAAGGCTACATCAAGTGTAAACAAACCTTAGAGATACAACGTAGAACTACTGTATTGTGTCAAGTTTCAAGAAGCTAGCACAAACCGTGTTGATTTAGAGTTCGTACTGCATCTGTCAATATAGGAGAAAACAGAGTGAAACCTAAAAATTCAAAGTGTTCCTGGAAACGAATGCTTCAATCTAGGAGAACTAAACTTGGGCATCCAAGTGGGATTGGTGTACTGATCATTACGTGAATGTATCATGAAGATTGGATGAAAAAATATATGTTGAGATTTCAGGAGACTCTAGTGTTTGGAAGTTTGGCAACCCCTTTCCATATAAGTGTTATTCGCAGTCCCTGCATTAGGCTACATCAAGAGGAAACAAAACTTAGAGATAGAACGTAGAACTACTGTATTGTGTCAAGTTTCAAGAAGCTAGCACAAACTGTGTTTGATTTAGAGATCGAACTGCATCTGTCAGTATAGGAGAAAACAGAGTGAAACCTAAAAATTCAAACTGTTACTGCAAACGAATGCTTCAACCTAGGAGAACGAAACTTGGGCATCCAAGTTTGATTGGTGTACTGCTCATTATTTGAATGTATCATGAAGGTCGGAAGAAAAAATATATGTTGTGATTTCAGGAGACTGTAGTTTTTTGGCAGCCTAACAATGCCTTTGATTGAATGAGTTATTCTCCAGTCTCTGCTTAAGGCTACATCAAGACGAAACAAACCTTAGAGATAGAACGTAGAACTACTGTATTGTGTCAAGTTTCAAGAAGCTAGCAGAAACCGTGTTTGATTTAGAGTTCGAACTGCATCTGTCAATATAGGAGAAAACAGAGTGAAACCTAAAAATTCAAACTGTTACTGCAAACGAATGCTTCAACCTAGGAGAACGAAACTTGGGCATCCAAGTTTGATTGGTGTACTGCTCATTACTTGAAAGTATCCTGAAGTTCGGAAGAAAAAATATATGTTGTGATTTCAGGAGACTGTAGTTTTTTGGCAGTCTAACAATGCCTTTCATTGAATGAGTTATTCTCCAGCCTCTGCTTACAGCTACATCAAGACGAATCAAACCATAGAGATAGAACGTAGAACTACTGTATTGTGTCATGTTTCAAGAAGCTAGCAGAAACCGTGTTTGATTTAGAGTTCGAACTGCATCTGTCAATATAGGAGAAAACAGAGTGAAACCTAAAAATTCAAACTGTTAATGCAAACGAATGCTTCAACCTAGGAGAACGAATCTTGGGAATCCAAGTTTGATTTTTGTACTGCTCATTACTTGAAAGTATCATGAAGTTCGGAAGAAAAAAACATATGTTGTGATTTCAGGAGACTGTAGTTTTTCGGCAGCCTAACAACGCCTTTCATTGAATGAGTTATTCTCCAGTCTTTTCTTAAGGCTACATCAAGAGTAAACAAACCTTAGAGATACAACGTAGAACTACTGTATTGTGTCAAGTTTCAAGAAGCTAGCACAAACCGTGTTGATTTAGAGTTCGAACTCCATCTGTCAATATAGGAGAAAACAGAGTGAAACCTAAATATTCAAACTGTTCCTGGAAACGAATGCTTTAACCTAGGAGAACAAAACTTGGGCATCCAAGTTTGATTGGTGTACTGCTCATTACTTGAAAGTATCATGAAGTTCGGAAGAAAAAATATATGTTGTGATTTCAGGAGACTGTAGTTTTTTGGCAGCCTAACAACGCCTTTCATTGAATGAGTTACTCTCCAGTCTCTGCTTAAGGCTACATCAAGAACAAACAAACCTTAGAGATAGAACGTAGAACTACTGTATTGTGTCAAGTTTCAAGAGCTAGCAGAAACCGTGTTTGATTTAGAGTTCGAACTGCATCTGTCAATATAGGAGAAAACAGAGTGAAACCTAAAAATTCAAACTGTTACTGCAAACGAATGCTTCAACCTAGGAGAACGAAACTTGGGCATCCAAGTTTGATTGGTGTACTGCTCATTACTTGAAAGTATCCTGAAGTTCGGAAGAAAAAATATATGTTGTGATTTCAGGAGACTGTAGTTTTTTGGCAGCCTAACAACGCCTTTCATTGAATGAGTTATTCTCCAGTCTCTGCTTAAGGCTACATCAAGAGGAAACAAACCTTAGAGATAGAACGTAGAACTACTGTATTGTGTCAAGTTTCAAGAAGCTAGGACAAACTGTGTTGATTTAGAGTTCGAACTGCATCTGTCAATATAGGAGAAAACAGAGTGAAACCTAAAAATTCAAACTGTTCCTGGAAACGAATGCTTCAACCTAGAAGAACGAAACTAGGGCATCCAAGTTTGATTGGTGTACTGCTCATTACTTGACAGTATCATGAAGGTCGGAAGAAAAAATATATGTTGAGATTACTGGAGACTGTAGTTTTTTAGCAACCTAACAACGCATTTCATTCAATGAGTTATTCGCCAGTCTTTGCTTAAAACTACATCAAGAGGAAACAAACCTTAGAGATAGAACGTAGAACTACTGTATTGTGTCAAGTTTCAAGAAGCTAGCACAAACCGTGTTGATTTAGAGTTCGAACTGCATCTGTCAATATAAGAGAAAACAGAGTGAAACCTAAAAATTCAAACTGTTCCTGGAAACGAATGCTTCAATCTAGGAGACTTAAACTTGGGCATCCAGGTGGGATTTTTGTACTGATCATTACGTGAATGTATCATGAAGATTGGATGAAAAAATATATGTTGAGATTTCACGAGACTCTAGTGTTTGGAAGTTTGGCAACCCCTTTCCATATATGTGTTATTCGCAGTCCCTGCATTAGGCTACATCAAGAGGAAACAAAACTTAGAGATAGAACGTAGAACTACTGTATTGCATCAAGTTTCAAGAAGCTAGCACAAACTGTGTTTGATTTAGAGATCGAACTGCATCTGTCAGTATAGGAGAAAACAGAGTGAAACCTAAAAATTCAAACTGTTAATGCAAACGAATGCTTCAACCTAGGAGAACGAAACTTGGGCATCCAAGTTTGATTGGTGTACTGCTCATTACTTGAAAGTATCATGAAGGTTGGAAGAAAAAATATATGTTGTGATTTCAGGAGACTGTAGTTTTTTGGCAACCTAACAATGCCTTTCATTGAATGAGTTATTCTCCAGTCTCTGCTTAAGGCTACATCAAGACGAAACAAACCTTAGAGATAGAACGTAGAACTACTGTATTGTGTCAAGTTTCAAGAAGCTAGCAGAAACCGTGTTTGATTTAGAGTTCGAACTGCATCTGTCAATATAGGAGAAAACAGAGTGAAACCTAAAAATTCAAACTGTTACTGCAAACGAATGCTTTATCCTAGGAGAACAAAACTTGGGCATCCAAGTTTGATTGGTGTACTGCTCATTACTTGAAAGTATCATGAAGTTCGGAAGAAAAAATATATGTTGTGATTTCAGGAGACTGTAGTTTTTTGGCAGCCTAACAACGCCTTTCATTGAATGAGTTACTCTCCAGTCTCTGCTTAAGGCTACATCAAGAACAAACAAACCTTAGAGATAGAACGTAGAACTACTGTATTGTGTCAAGTTTCAAGAGCTAGCAGAAACCGTGTTTGATTTAGAGTTCGAACTGCATCTGTCAATATAGGAGAAAACAGAGTGATACCTAAAAATTCAAACTCTTCCTGGAAACAAATGCTTCCATCTAGCAGAACTAAAGTTGGGCATGCAAGTGGGATTGGTGTACTGATCATTACGTGAATGTATCATGAAGATTGGATGAGAAAATATATGTTGAGATTTCAGGAGACTCTAGTGTTTGGAAGTTTGGCAACCCCTTTCAATATAAGTGTTATTCGCAGTCCCTGCTTTAGGCTACATCAAGAGGAAACAAAACTTAGAGAAAGAACGTAGAACTACTGTATTGTGTTAAGTTTCAAGAAGCTAGCACAAACTGTGTTTGATTTAGAGATCAAACTGCATCTGTCAATATAGGAGAAAACAGAGTGAAACCTAAAAATTCAAACTGTTACTGCAAACGAATGCTTCAACCTAGGAGAACGAAACTTGGGCATCAACGTTTGATTGGTGTACCTCTCATTACTTCAAAGTATCATGAAGTTTGGAAGAAAAAATATATGTTGATATTACAGGAGACTGTAGTTTTTTGGCTGCCTAACAATGCCTATCATTGAATGAGTTATTCTCCAGTCTCTGCTTAAGGCTACATCAAGACGAAACAAACTTTAGAGATAGAACGTAGAACTACTGTATTGTGTCAAGTTTCAAGAAGCTAGCAGAAACCGTGTTTGATTTAGAGTTCGAACTGCATCTGTCAATATAGGAGAAAACAGAGTGAAACCTAAAAATTCAAACTGTTACTGCAAACGAATGCTTTAACCTAGGAGAACAAAACTTGGGCATCCAAGTTTGATTGGTGTACTGCTCATTACTTGAAAGTATCATGAAGGTCGGAAGAAAAAATACATGTTGTGATTTCAGGAGACTGTAGTTTTTTGGCAGACTAACAATGCCTTTCATTGAATGAGTTATTCTCCAGTCTCTGCTTAAGGCTACATCAAGATGAAACAAACCTTAGAGATAGAACGTAGAACTACTGTATTGTGTCAAGTTTCAAGAAGCTAGCAGAAACCATGTTTGATTTACAGTTCGAACTGCATCTGTCAATATAGGAGAAAACAGAGTGAAACCTAAAAATTCAAACTGTTACTGCAAACGAATGCTTCAACCTAGAAGAACGAAACTAGAACATCCAAGTTTGATTGGTGTACTGCTCATTACTTGAAAGTATCATGAAGGTCGGAAGAAAAAATATATGTTGAGACTACAGGAGACTGTAGTTTTTTGGCAACCTAACAACGCATTTCATTGAATGAGTTATTCGCCAGTCTTTGCTTAAGGCTACATCAAAAGGAAACAAACCTTAGAGATAGAACGTAGAACTACTGTATTGTGTCAAGTTTCAAGAAGCTTGCACAAACCGTGTTGATTTAGAGTTCGAACTCCATCTGTCAATATAGGAGAAAACAGAGTGAAACCTAAAAATTCAAACTGTTCCTGGAAACGAATGCTTCAATCTAGCAGAACTAAACTTGGGCATCCAAGTGGGATTGCTGTACTGATCATTACGTGAATGTATCATGAAGATTGGATGAAAAAATATATGTTGAGATTTCAGGAGACTCTAGTGTTTGGAAGTTTTGCGATCCCTTTCCATATAAGTGTTATTCGCAGTCCCTGCATTAGGCTACATCAAGAGGAAACAAAACTTAGAGATAGAACGTAGAACTACTGTATTGTGTCAAGTTTCAAGAAGCTAGCACAAACTGTGATTGATTTAGAGTTCGAACTGCATCTGTCAATATAGGAGAAAACAGAGTGAAACCTAAAAATTCAAACTGTTACTGCAAACGAATGCTTCAACCTAGGAGAACGAAACTTGGGCATCCAAGTTTGATTGGTGTACTGCTCATTACTTGAAAGTATCATGAAGGTCGGAAGAAAAAAAATATGTTGTGATTTCAGGAGACTGTAGTTTTTTGGCAGCCTAACAACGCCTTTCATTGAATGAGTTATTCTCCTGTCTCTGCTTAAGGCTACATCAAGAGGCAACAAACCTTAGAGATACAACGTAGAACTACTGTATTGTTTCAAGTTTCAAGAAGCTAGCACAAACCGTGTTGATTTAGAGTTCGAACTGCATCTGTCAATATAGCAGAAAACAGAGTGAAACCTAAAAATTCAAACTGTTCCTGGAAACGAATGCTTCAATCTAGCAGAACTAAACTTCGGCATCCAAGTGGGATTGGTGTACTGATCATTACGTGAATGTATCATGAAGATTGGATGAAAAAATATATGTTGAGATTTCAGGAGACTCTAGTGTTTGGAAGTTTGGCAACCCCTTTCCATGTAAGTGTTATTCGCAGTCCCTGCATTAGGCTACATCAAGACGAACAAACCTTAGAGATAGAACGTAGAACTACTGTATTGTGTCAAGTTTCAAGAAGCTAGAGGAAACCGTGTTTGATTTAGAGTTCGAACTGCATCTGTCAATATAGGAGAAAACAGAGTGAAACCTAAAAATTCAAACTGTTACTGCAAACGATTGCTTCAACCTAGGAGAACGAAACTTGGGCATCCAAGTTTGATTGGTGTACTGCTCATCACTTGAAAGTTCATGAAGGTCGGAAGAAA
Organism: Callospermophilus lateralis; assembly: GCF_048772815.1. Classification (NCBI taxonomy): domain Eukaryota; kingdom Metazoa; phylum Chordata; class Mammalia; order Rodentia; family Sciuridae; genus Callospermophilus; species Callospermophilus lateralis. The sequence goes on along the minus strand of NW_027513665.1, from coordinate 2,326 downwards.
AAATATATGTTGAGATACAGGAGACTGTAATTTTTTGGCAACCTAACAACGCCTTTCATTGAATGAGTTATTCACCAGTCTTTGCTTAAGGCTACATCAAGAGGAAACAAACCTTAGAGATAGAACGTAGAACTACTGTATTGTGTCAAGTTTCAAGAAGCTAGCACAAACCGTGTTGATTTAGAGTTCGAACTGCATCTGTCAATATAGGAGAAAACAGAGTGAAACCTAAAAATTCAAACTGTTACTGCAAACGAATGCTTCAACCTAGAAGAACGAAACTAGGGCATCCAAGTTTGATTGGTGTACTGCTCATTACTTGAAAGTATCATGAAGGTCGGAAGAAAAAATATATGTTGAGATTACAGGAGACTGTAGTTTTTTGGCAACCTAACAACACATTTCATTGAATGAGTTATTCGCCAGTCTTTGCTTAAGGCTACATCAAGAGGAAACAAATCTTAGAGATAGAACGTAGAACTACTGTATTGTGTCAAGTTTCAAGAAGCTTGCACAAACCGTGTGGATTTAGAGTTCGAACTCCATCTGTCAATATAGGAGAAAACAGAGTGAAACCTAAAAATTCAAACTGTTCCTGGAAACGAATGCTTCAATCTAGGAGAACTAAACTTGGGCATCCAAGTGGGATTGCTGTACTGATCATTACGTGAATGTATCATGAAGATTGGATGAAAAAATATATGTTGAGATTTCAGGAGACTCTAGTGTTGGAGGTGTGGCAAACCCTTTCCATATAAGAGTTATTCGCAATCCCTGCATTAGGCTACATCAAGTGGAAACAAAACTTAGAGATAGAACGTAGAACTACTGTATTGTGTCAAGTTTCAAGAAGCTAGCACAAACTGTGATTGATTTAGAGTTCGAACTGCATCCGTCAATATAGGAGAAAACACAGTGAAACCTAAAAATTCAAACTGTTACTGCAAACGAATGCTTCAACCTAGGAGAATGAAACTTGGGCATCCAAGTTTGATTGGTGTACTGCTCGTTACTTGAAGTATCATGAAGGTCGGAAGAAAAAATACATGTTGTGATTTCAGGAGACTGTAGTTTTTTGGCAGACTAACAATGCCTTTCATTGAATGAGTTATTCTCCAGTCTCTGCTTAAGGCTACATCAAGATGAAACAAACCTTAGAGATAGAATGTAGAACTACTGTATTGTGTCAAGTTTCAAGAAGCTAGCAGAAACCATGTTTGATTTACAGTTCGAACTGCATCTGTCAATATAGGAGAAAACAGAGTGAAACCTAAAAATTCAAACTGTTACTGCAAACGAATGCTTCAACCTAGAAGAACGAAACTAGAACATCCAAGTTTGATTGGTGTACTGATCATTACTTGAAAGTATCATGAAGGTCGGAAGAAAAATATATGTTGAGACTACAGGAGACTGTAGTTTTTTGGCAACCTAACAACGCATTTCATTGAATGAGTTATTCGCCAGTCTTTGCTTAAGGCTACATCAAAAGGAAACAAACCTTAGAGATAGAACGTAGAACTACTGTATTGTGTCAAGTTTCAAGAAGCTAGCACAAACCGTGTTGATTTAGAGTTCGAATTGCGTCTGTCAATATAGGAGAAAACAGAGTGAAACCTAAAAATTCAAAGTGTTCCTGGAAACGAATGCTTCAATCTAGGAGAACTAAACTTGGGCATCCAAGTGGGATTGGTGTACTGATCATTACGTGAATGTATCATGAAGATTGGATGAAAAAATATATGTTGAGATTTCAGGAGACTCTAGTGTTTGGAAGTTTGGCAACCCCTTTACATATAAGTGTTATTCGAAGTCCCTGCATTAGGCTACATCAAGAGGAAACAAAACTTAGAGATAGAACGTAGAACTACTGTATTGTGTCAAGTTTCAAGAAGCTAGCAGAAACCGTGTTTGATTTAGAGTTCGAACTGCATCTGACAATATAGGAGAAAACAGAGTGAAACCTAAAAATTCAAACTGTTACTGCAAACGAATGCTTCAACCTAGGAGAACGAAACTTGGGCATCCAAGTTTGATTGGTGTACTGCTCATTACTTGAAAGTATCATGAAGGTCGGAAGAAAAAATATATGTTGTGATTTCAGGAGACTGTAGTTTTTTGGCAGCCTAACAACGACTTTCATTGAATGAGTTATTCTCCAGTCTCTGCTTAAGGCTACATCAAGAGGAAACAAACCTTAGAGATAGAACGTAGAACTACTGTATTGTGTCAAGTTTTAAGAAGCTAGCACAAACCGTGTTGATTTAGAGTTCGAACTGCATCTGTCAATATAGGAGAGAAAACAGAGTGAAACCTAAAAATTCAA